>NC_091747.1:76317503-76510003 GCF_043380555.1 Nothobranchius furzeri | reverse complement strand
TAAGAAACAAACAGGCACATTTAGTCCAATTATTTTGGAACTTGAGTGAATTGTCTGTCAGGTTCAAGGGCGTAGGAACAAGTTTAATATTGAGGGGGGGGGGGGGGGGGGCATATTTTGGAAATCTAACAAATCTGTTGTAGGTCAATATATAGGTCAACCTCACTGAAAAAAATACATTTAATGATTATTTCTGATTCGAACGTGCCACTGAGTGTTTCATGCAGGCTGAACATGAACATAGTCTCCTACTGCTATCTCCTGCATTAGCTTCTGATAGAAAATCGGACAGACGGTGAAACTCTAGGATTAGAAAAGCCTGACAGATGTGACTCTGGGCGTAAGGCAAAGCCCAGAAAGACAAGAAAATAACTTTTATAGCCCAGTTCACTAAAATTCTGGGTTTTTTTTTTATCGGGGACCCATGAGCCAGCCAGAAGGGGAGGAGGCTTAGGCTCCCCATTAGCCAGATCCAGGTGATTACCGGCCAACGTGGACGTTTTAATTATAAAAAAGCTGTTTATGTGTCAGTACTGTTTTATTTTTATTTAATAATATGAACGTAGGATATATTATCTTATTAATATGGGTAGAGATGTGTAAACAGATTTAATACAAGACTAAAGCTGTGAATATTCAGTCTGAATTGATCTGACTCTGATCAAAATATTTTAAACTACATCAGCCAACAATGCTGACCAACAATCAGAAAAACCAGTTTGCTTCTGACTGAATGAGAAAATAAATAATTCACTCACAACAAAAGCTGGACCTACATTAATTTTCAGACGGACAAAAGAAAAAAACAGTGGCCAATACTACAGTCTAAATGCACCAGAAAGCAGAGTTTAACACTTATTTTTCTAATATTTCTAAGGAAGCATTTATTTTATTCTTAAACCGTACTGCCCAGCCCTACTTGTAATGGGATTACATATATTTAACCTAACCCTAACCCTGACTCACCCTCAGCTGGTCTGGCTCTCCCTGTCTCACTCTAAGCTAGTCTGGCTCTCCCTGTCTCACTCTCAGCAGATCTGGCTCTCCCTGACTCACCCTCAGCTGGTCTGGCTCTCCCTGTCTCACTCTCAGCAGGTCTGGCTCTCCCTGACTCACCCTCAGCTGGTCTGGCTCTCCCTGTCTCACCCTCAGCTGGTCTGGCTCTCCCTGTCTCACCCTCAGCAGGTCTGGCTCTCCCTGTCTCACTCTCAGCAGCACTGGCTCTCCCTGTCTCACTCTCAGCTGGTCTGGCTCTCCCTGACTCACCCTCAGCTGGTCTGGCTCTCCCTGTCTCACCCTCAGCAGGACTGGCTCTCCCTGTCTCACTCTCAGCAAATCTGGCTCTCCCTGCCTCACCCTCAGCTGGTCTGGCTCTCCCTGTCTCACCCTCAGCAGGACTGGCTATCCCTGTCTCACTCTCAGCAAATTTGGCTCTCCCTGCCTCACCCTCAGCTGGTCTGGCTCTCCCTGTCTCACCCTCAGCAGGACTGGCTCTCCCTGTCTCACTCTCAGCAAATCTGGCTCTCCCTGCCTCACCCTCAGCTGGTCTGGCTCTTCCTGTCTCACTCTCAGCTAGTCTGGCTCTCCCTGTCTCACCCTCAGCTGGTCTGGCTCTCCCTGCCTCACCCTCAGCAGGTCTGGCTCTCTCTGTCTCACCCTCAGCAGGTCTGGCTCTCCGTGCCTCACCCTCAGCAGGACTGGTTATCCCTGTCTCACTCTCAGCAGGTCTGGCTCTCTCTGTCTCACTCTCAGCTTGTCTGGCTCTCCCTGTCTCACTCTCAGCTGGTCTGGCTCTCCCTGACTCACCCTCAGCTGGTCTGGCTCTCCCTGTCTCGCTCTCAGCAGGTCTGGCTCTCCCTGTCTCACCCTCAGCTGGTCTGGCTCTCCCTGTCTCACCCTCAGCAGGTCTGGCTCTCCCTGTCTCACCCTCAGCAGGACTGGCTCTCCCTGTCTCACTCTCAGCAGGCCTGGCTCTCCCTGTCTCACTCTCAGCTAGTCTGGCTCTCCCTGTCTCACTCTCAGCTGGTCTGGCTCTCCCTGTCTCACCCTCAGCTGGTCTGGCTCTCCCTGACTTACCCTCAGCTGGTCTGGCTCTCCCTGTCTCACTCTCAGCGGGTCTGGCTCTCCCTGACTCACCCTCAGCTGGTCTGGCTCTCCCTGCCTCACCCTCAGCAGGTCTGGCTCTCTCTGTCTCACCCTCAGCAGGTCTGGCTCTCCGTGCCTCACCCTCAGCAGGACTGGCTATCCCTGTCTCACTCTCAGCAGGTCTGGCTCTCTCTGTCTCACTCTCAGCTTGTCTGGCTCTCCCTGTCTCACTCTCAGCTGGTCTGGCTCTCCCTGACTCACCCTCAGCTGGTCTGGCTCTCTCCGTCTCGCTCTCAGCACGTCTGGCTCTCCCTGTCTCACCCTCAGCTGGTCTGGCTCTCCCTGTCTCACCCTCAGCAGGTCTGGCTCTCCCTGTCTCACCTTCAGCAGGACTGGCTCTCCCTGTCTCACTTTCAGCTAGTCTGGCTCTCCCTGTCTCACTTTCAGCTGGTCTGGCTCTCCCTGACTCCCCCTCAGCTGGTCTGGCTCTCCCTGACTCCCCCTCAGCTGGTCTGGCTCTCCCTGTCTCACCCTCAGCTGGTCTGGCTCTCCCTGTCTCACTCTCAGCAGGTCTGGCTCTCCCTGTCTCACCCTCAACTGGTTCCTGCTGAACTTCATCTGATCTCTAATATAAAAACAGCGGACAGGAATAAGGAGTAAAAATACTGTTGGACGACTAGTGCAACATTAAAATCATGGTTGTTATAGTATTATTTAGTCGTGTTCACTTGTTATCACGCTCGAATCTTCCTCTCATCATCAACCATCTAAAATCTCACTCCACTGTAGCACCTACCTGCACCTCAGCAGGTCTGGTGCTCCCTGTCTCTCCCTCAGCAGGTCTGGTGCTCCCTGTCTCTCCCTCAGCAGGTCTGGTGCTCCCTGTCTCACCCTCAGCAGGTCTGGCACTGCCTGTCTCACCTTCTTCATCATTTTCCTGCTGAACTTCCTCTGATCCCATATGAAAAAGGTGACATGAATAAGGTTTCAAAATAAAATGTGATGAGAATGTCACAAACAAGCAACAATCACACTTACAAATTCCATTTTCATGTGGAGATTCTACTTTTTTATTTATTTCGTGTCGAATGGTTTTTGTCTGTTACTGTCAAATTCACCATTTTTTGTTGACTAGTAGTGTTGTTTAATGTTTAATGCTGCCTAGCAAGATGTTTATGTTAGTCAGCCAGTCTAACGTTTGACCAGAAATACAATCATCCTCTTGGACTAAATTATTACCAACTCACAATTCCTTTCTTTCTTTTTTTGCCCATGACAAGAACTCGCTGAGCTGCTGCCGTCCCGGCTCCGACTCCCGCTTCACTCAGCCAACCTGTCTGACTCCCCGAGGGGAGGGTCTGTGTCTTTGAGAAGTCCACGGTGTCTTTCAAAATAAAAGCTTGCGGGTCAAATATTTCAAAATCAATTTTTTTCTTCTCCATGTTATTGGAGGGGATAAATGCGCGTTTGTCCAATATTGAAGGGGACACGTCCCACCCATCCCCCCTGGTTCCTACGCCCTTGGTCAGGTTTGACCCCCGGTGCAAAGAAAATAAAACATTTTACTGATTTTGAATTTATTTATGCCTCTTAATCTGATTAATCCATGTACATTTCATGAAATGTAAGCGTAATAGTCTATAAAGTTATGTCTGTCTTACCATTTCTCAGAACTGAGGCTATTTAGGAATCCATCCGGTATATAACATAATACCTATCAATAGCTTTTACCCAAAACCCACTTTGAAATGGCAGAACACTTCCATAGAGACTCAACGTGCATGTTAGCATTCAAATGGCTGGCAGGATTTAAGAAATACAGCCCTTTCAATAATTTTTTTCATACATGCACTAAGCCTATGATAATAAATTAAATGTGTATTTTCTTCTAAATTCACCCTCTTAATACTACTTACGCAGCCTTACAAGTGATGCATGCCACCATGTTTCAGTGTCTTCTGAAAATGTGTTTCCTTCCTGTTGCAGGCTGATTTTAGATCCATCCGTCAACTGCTCTGACTTCTTAAGCTCTTTAGTTTAGTTTTGTTTAGTTTTGAAAGCCTCGTCTGGCTTTTCTATTTCTGAGGTTTATGAATGGTTTGCATCTTGTGGTGAACCCTCTTGTTTTTACTCCCATGAAGTCTTCTTTTTATGCAAGGCTTGGATAATGATACGTCTGCGTCCTTGAGGGTGTTTCTTCTCATAGCTGCATGTTGTGAATGTGTTTTTCCTACAATCATCCAACACTCATGTCCTCCGTTGCCGTTTCTGCCTCATGTATGCAACTGAGCTCACCACTGTGCCTTTTTCTCCCCCTTCCCACTGAACGTACCCAACAGCTGATCTGATCCCTCTTTTAACAACAAGCTAAATCGCTCGCACGCAGGCTGACATAACCACGTTGTGCACCTTAAAGTGCTTTTGTCAGTTCCGTCAGGGAATATTTTACATTTTATATCCAAATCATCACATGGCTCGCATCTGTTCTGGAAACTTCTTAATGTTTGCAGAGCTCAATCTGAAAAGCGTTGGCCTTAATAACAAGAAGCGTTCAGGCAATATCCCAGCTTATCAAGGAGCTGCTGCTCACTGGAGATAAGATCAGCTCCACTTGTCTCCTAAGATAAATTGTGCCTGTGATTGCTGCTCGTATAATCTTCAACAAGCCACCCCCCCCCCCCCCCCCCCCACCCCACCCCAACCCCACAGCATTGTCCCAGAGAGCCTGCTGCCAAAAAAATCAAGAGATTTAATCTCAAATAGAGTTTAATTTTTTACAAAATAAATGAAATAAATAATCGTTTTAAGGGAGTGAGACGATTAGGTCAGACGGGTTATAGACCTATTCATTAGGCACACCCAGTTCTGCAGAAGTGTCCTGACAAGTGGAGCCGCATTTAATATCAGTGACTAGGTCATTAAACCTTTGGGTACTTAATCATCAAAATGAATCACCAACAGCTATGCCTACATTTAAATGAGTTAACTACACATTGGCTGCTGCCATTTGTTCTAGAGTTTCTAACTTAGGGCATTGATGGCATTATTTTGGAAATAATAATAGTAGAAATCTTGTGCAACATCACAAGACGTTGCAGTTAACACTCTAATGTTGGGTGAACGAGTGTGAATGTTAAGTTAAATATTAGAGTTTGGGCTATTTTTGTGTTGTCTGATGCTGAATTGAGTGGGTGTTTCTCTGAAATCAGATGTCCGTCCAGTGGTCTGAGATGTTAGCAAAGATAATAACAGAGTTGAAGCCAATAGGGATTGACACATGACTAAACGTAATACCATGACAGAATATCAGGAATTGTATAATTATTGCCTCAACTCAACACCAAAGTTTTATAGGGAACACGTTATGCAAAACTCACCTTTTGCATCCCTTTGTGCTGCCATGGGGGTCGCTACTAGCCTGGTTAGCTATCCTATATATGTAAATGTATAGTGATCCAGTTGTTTTATGATAATGATGACGACGACGATGTTTGCTTGCTGAACTTACATGGAGGTATGGCTTCTGATAACCTTATGTGTTGCATCTTACTTGTTTCATTTCTTTATTCTTGTTCTTTTTATTCATCACATGGTACGGTAAGAGACATAATGTCCGTTTAGCCCAGGGGTCGGCAATCCGCGGCTCTGGAGCCGCATGCGGCTCTTCCATCCATCTGATGCGGCTCTCTGTGCTCGTAAAATAATGAATGGATATTTAAATAAAATGCTTTATATTTTACTGCATTAATTTTACATCTGTATGCCAATTCTAAATGTAAAGATTGTCTGTGTAAACCTGAACAGGTCCAACCAGGTGTTACTGTGAGGCCGGGTTGACGGGTCATGCTTGTGCGTAATCATATCGGCGCTTTCTGAGCTGAAGAGGATGTGAGATTCTGGGATTGTCCTCAGACGGCTCCTGGATGCGTCGCCACATTGGAGACAGGAACAAGCACTATTCAGCCAAAGTTTCATAATCAGGGAACATTTTCTAAGTGACAAGTCTCTCTGAGAGACAGGGTTTGGAAAACGCTCGCTTCAGTCGGAGGAATCTTCCCGCATGCGCTCTGGTTCTGCGACGCGCTCCAAGCCCCTCTCCACATCATCAGCTCACTGTGCACCTTACATTCTTACATTTCTATTCTTTCTCCCTCAAAATAAACGGTCAAATACAGGAACTATCCGGTCAACACAAGCCTTGCTTTTAACTGTTCTGTTTTCTTGTGAAAATAGATATAATTTAACTTGATTAACACCAGAGCCAGGTGCACTGCGCTGTTATCTCCGTCACTGTAAATGAGGGAAAAACAAGTTGATCGGATCCTTTTCTGACCTTCCCCACCTACAAAGTTTAATTACAACAATCAAACGTGACAGAGCCTGGATTTGTATTCTGAACAGTCTAAACATGTTTTAAAAAGAAACGTATGACAAAAGTGGCACCTGCTCAGTAAAACCACCAACAGGGTGAAAAATATCTAAACGGGCTACAACTTCTGGATCCACTTTATATAAATCGCTTTATTGATTATCTTCTTATGAAAGATAAATTTGATGTACACGAGCGACCAGTACTGGCTGCTGTCACCTGTTGTGATTGGTTAAAGCAGCTCTCTGCTGTCTGAGGGTAGGCCCCGCCCACAACGCCCTGGCTGCTGTGGCTCCCAGTGTTTTCTTTACTGTGGGAAACGGGTAATAATGGCTCTTTGATGGAAACAGGATGCCGACCCCTGATCTAGCCGTTTTTACTAAGCAATGCCATCAATTTGCCACAAAGCCATGGTGGTATCAGGGAGCTTTGAGTTGTTTATATGTGGTTTTAAGTGATCAGATAATGGTGGCGCAAAGGGGAATGGGGACGGTCTCTGCACTGCCGCAAACTGTTTATCCCAGACATAATTTGCTTTTTATTCCAATAATTATGTTTTTTTTAACATGCCGTTCCTAAAGGTGTCTGTCCCCCACAGTCCCCATCTCTGGTAATCTGACCTCCAGCTCTTATGGAGAAACGCTCCAGGAGCTCTGCATTGCTCCAGATTATCATCTCAGCTGATTCTGTTTACCAAAGCAAAGCTTACGACCCATTTCTACTTTCATTTTCAGTATAGTTAATGGCTATGGCTGGGCAGTAACTTCCCACATGATCATGACTAGGGATGGGTACCTTTGACATTTGAATTGATCCGGTACTAATTCCCGGTACCTACGAATCGATACCGGTACTTAACTATACCAATTTTCAATACTTTTGAGTGTTTATTATTTTAATTCTCTTTTATAATTAAATATATTTTTTTCTCAATATATAACAATATTTGATAAATATCACGATAAATAACATTCAACTATTTGTATTTTAACATCGTCCTTGTAGTTTTATAAGCTGAAAATTAAACTGAAGCAAACATCTTTACTGTGAACTAAATTTACTGTGTATCTTCATTCCTTTTGCCGTCTTTATTCATTTGATTTTTCCTACTGGGAAGTTAGAATTTCCGAGGAGAAAGCGAACGCACCATTAGCTGATAACAACGGTGGCAATGGAAGCTAACATATCACGCTAACGTTATCTTAAACAGTTTATTTAGCTGCTGGAGCAGATTAAAACGATGATGCCTCACACTTAGATCGTTGTCGCTGGTTTCATCTTCACCTGTCGCATTTAGTAAAGTAAAGCCAAACTTTCAAGCGCGTTCATGTTCTTCTAGTCGGAAATTCGGAGTTCCGAGGATAAAGCGAACGCACCATTAGCAAAACAGAAGCTAACATATCAAGCTAACGTTATCTTAAACATTTTATTTACCTACCGGAGTAGATTAAGATGAGGATGTCTCACTTAGATCGTTGTCGCTGGTTTCATCATCACCCAGTTACCCATCACATTTAGTGAAGTGGACCCAAGCTTTAGCGTGCGTTCTTTCTACCATGCTACTCTGTTTACAACTGGCTCGCAGCGAGCGACGACATAACGCTCTTGCGCATGCGCAGCTGTCTTGGCAAGTTCTCGTTATGAAGGACGGGTACCGAAACGAGGCACCGTTTGAAATGACGTGAATCGGTGCTCGGTCGGTACTATGGAATTTGGTCGGTACCTTAAAAAGTACCGAATTCGGTACCCATCCCTAATCATGACACCACCTTCTGTTGCACCAAGGTGCAAACGCCATTTATAGGATACACGATTACCTCAATATACTACCAAGCAAAGTGGAGCTTATGCCGCAAAATTCACACACTGCCATGCCAGCATGGCGCGTTTATAAGACACACCATTGCAGTAACATTACGCTGATTTTCCGGCACGGAGTGTCTTGCAAAATGGGCTTTCACAACTTTCTTTGTTGCAAAGTAACAATGATGTCACAAAACAGCGACATCTCTCTCTTCTCTGTCTTTTGAGCGGACTGGACGTGTAAGGAGACATGTGGACATTATTTTGGACATTTAACTTCACCTCAGTTCAAGTGGCGTTATTGGTTTTATATTATAAAAGACCGCAGCTGTCTAACCCAGCTTTGTAAGGTTGAGGAATCTGTAATCAAGTATTAGCACTGTGGATTTCTCAGTGCCAGCGTGGTTGTGGATCATTAGTTATCTGCTGCATCATCTAAAAATATAACCTGCAAGAAATGCTTTATTGTGTGTATTGATTGGTGGCCAACAGTCAGATTTTGACTTCAGATCATTGCTCTATTTTCATGATTTATAGTTTCACATTAAGGGGCAGCAGTAGCTCAGGAGGTAGTGCCGGTTCTCCAGCAGTCAGAGGGTTTCAGGATCGATCCCGGCTCCCAGTAGAGAATGTTGCTGTTGTGTCCTTGGGCAAGGCATTTCACACCCTTGCCTGCTGGTGGTGGTCTGGAGGGCCTGGTGGCACCTTTGTATGGCTGTGGCTACAATGTAGCTCATCACCAAAAGTGTGTGAATGTGTGTGTGAATGGATGAATGATGCACTCTAGTGTAAAGTGCTTTGCAATCGTCTGACTCTGAAAGGCGCTACAAGTGCAGATCATTTATCATTTAGCATAGCATCTAGTTAGCACTTCACCTGTTTTACATCTGCCTCGGGTGTGAATGCTGGAAATGTAAGATATTCTTGGAAGGTCCTGCCTTCCTCAATGCTTGACAGCCAACAGATATAAGTAAAGTCAAAATAGGACAGAATGGTTATTACTGTAACGTTAAATTCACGTTTTGGCTAAATTTTAGCCAATCGTAAGAGAGCCCTTCTAGCCAATCAGACGCGAGAAAGACAAGACCTTTCTAGAACATCTTGCATTTCCAATATTCACACACTATTAGATGATGTTACACTTCTGTTACACTCCTACAACTCAATAGTAGTCAGACTTGGTAGAGGACAGATTCATGCATAATGACAACTGGTGACATCGCATCAAAACTTTGAGTGAAGTAAATTTGTGCAGTGGATTTGTAGCTGTTTTGGAAATGGCAATATTAATAAACATGTGAAAAAGAAGACCCTGTAGCTTTATTAAACTGCGGGAGGCAAAAAGATAAAGATAAAACATTGCAGAATAAAATATAACATGCCACTGCGGTGGCCCCCCCACTACATGAGAATCGGGACACTCAGGTTGTGGTGGTCATGGCCTTGAGACGCCATGGTGGGCGTCCTTTATTCTTGTATCTGAAAGTTGGCAACCCTAGGTGGAGGAGTAGCAGCTGTACTCCGAGCCCCTCCTGGATATCGGAGCTTCTCAGCCTATAGCAACCAGACCAGGGGATGGGTGGGTGTGGCCGGCTCCAGCTTGTTTTCTCAGTGACAGAGCTTTGAAAGGGCTCATTCTGGAAGGTACTGAAAATGTGGAGAAAAAAAACTGCTTGGACCAATTCGTGTGAGAGGGATTTTGTGCAAAGAACTACATTAATATGTTTTCTATCGCCCATAGAACAAGTATAACTTTAGAAAAATGATGTCATAATACATTTAATGTTTATAGCACTTGTCATATGTGATAGGGATGTCTAATAGCTAATACCACGTCCATTTTAATTTTAATGTATTCTAAATCTACAGATCAGTTATTTGGGTTGGTAGCAAAGTTGACTCCAAAAGCAAGTCAGTTGTAAAAATAGGTTAAATAAAATCTTTACAAAAGTCATTTTGAAATTTTAGATCATTCTTACTAACAGGCACACATGCAGAACATCCCTGTCTGCCATTTCAGCAATGTTCTGTGATTTTTGTCCTTGTTCTTCAGTAGATTTGTTTTTGTCGGTTCCGTGGACAGACTGGACTGGACTCCCCAGAAACACGTTGCATGCGTCGCCTGCATCTTTAAATCTGCACCAGCTTCCCTCCATCCACCACACCGTGGGACAGAGCTGCTACCTTACAGAGTCTCGCACACACACACATACACACACCGGGTAGGAAATTACTGGAGCGAGAGAGAGTGCAGCTGATAGGAAGGGAGGGAGGGAGGCTGGAAACAGACGCTCGGTGCTGGATTATTTGGGCTGCAGCCGCGGTGGATGTTGTGCAGGCGGACCGAGGGCTCCAATCTGCCTCCACGCTTCGACTTTTTCATTTTATTTCATTCTTTGAATGACGGTCCTCTGCAGGGTGTTGATATGGTGAGCGCATGTCTTGTGATTTTTCTGAACAGCTGTTTAGAAATTGTTGACATGCACAAGAGAACAGCTTTAACTTCTGACAAAATGCATTCCTGTGCAGAGCAGCGATACGCAGCCGTGCTTATCGGTTCTCTCTCTCTCCCTGTGTGTGTGTGTGTGTGTGTGTGTGTGTGTGTGTGTGTGTGTGTGTGTGTGTGTGTGTGTGTGTACGTGCGTGCGTGTGTGTGTGTCCTGGCTTTCATTAGTTTTCTGACTGTTTCAGGCTTTGTATTACCACAGATTAAACATGCGATAGGAGGTCATACACATCTCAGCTGTCGTTTCCTTCAGTGTTCAGCTCATTTTCTTGTTTTCCTTCAGCCAGCACACTCGTATTAATCTTTAAAATGCTTTCCCTTCCTGTCAAAGGCAATGAGAGGTTATTATTGCAGTTCTTGTTGCTTTAGATCGGCCCTTAAAATGAGGTTTTTAATGCTGACGAGAGCATCAGGAAGCTGTAAAACTGCCTCCGTTAGGGCTGAATCCTCAAAGATGACCAGACCAGACTGGATAGAGGTCTAATGGTGCATGCAGACAGGTCGAGTCTGTTGTGAGCGGGCTCTGTGAATCCATCCATCTCAAACAGGTTACAGTGGATGGATTTCAGTGTGTGTGGGTTCCACTCTATGAGCCTGGATCCAATTTATTTGCAAATGACCCCCCAAAAAAGGAGGATCTCCCTGAAGCGTGCGGACCAAATGCTTCCTTATGCCCACTCACCTGCAACATGTAATGGTTACTTCCTGTTTTGCTGCAGTTTCTGTGTCGTTTTCTGCCACCGCCGTAACTCGGTGACCGTAATATGCCGTGATATGCCGTATATGTTTGTGTCAGTGTGTTTGACAGCAGTCAGCAGCCTCGCTCAGACGCTGTCTGTACAGCAGCAGCATTACAGACCTCACCAGCTTACCAATCAATCATGCAAGTACTCTCACAGCAATTAGGTGTCAGAGAGTGAGACACATGCATGAAGACACTAATGAGGTAGTGTGCACTTCAGCAGAAGTAAAATAGGTATAAGCTCCAGTAGAAGTGCTTTTCTTACCCAGTACATACGCTGGGAGAGTGTTTCTGTTTTCTTAATTTTGTATGAAGTGAGGCAATGATGTAGTAAAACAGTTAGTTTTAAACCAGCAGGACTGCTTTCGGCACACGAGTAAAGCTGTCTTATGGCCGTGGGCTACTACGTTCAGGTCACATGATGAGCAACTTTAACCCAGCTGATCTTCCATGCCTGTGTGTGTGTGTATGTGCACGTGTTTGTGCATGCCTCTGTAGTTGTTCCACCTATTGAAGGGATAAAATTTCACAAGATGTGATGAACGTCAGCGTCTGCAGAGCCAACCGTGAGTGAGTGTGTGCATGTTGGGGAGTCTCGCCATGTCAGTGAGCACGTAGGGCTAAAACAGGAATGTGTCGCAAAACCGCCAAGTCACTAGAGGGAAGGCTGGTCAGAGGGAGAGGTTAGGGCCAGGGACGTTGATTACGGTGTCCGAGTATTTGGTTCCCACTGAAGAGGTCTGTGGAGTTGGACGGACAGTCGGTCAACTCATCCTCCAGTTAACAAGATCCTGTCAGGGAAGAAAGTGTGAGTTTGGACAGATGTAGACTTTTTAGTATTGCACAAGTCAAATGTCAGGGAGATGTCAAGGATCCCAGTGAGGTTATTTTGAGAGACGGCCTCGTGGTGAAAACAGGCTGTTTCAGTTGAAGCCGGCAGGCGGGGAGGCTCAAGGCTCGTCTACAGTTAGCCAGCATCCAGCCGCGGCGCTGCCTACAGAGATGATAGGATAAGGAGCCAAGAGGAGTGGAGGAGGAGGACAAACAGCTGAGAGAAGTGAGTCAGACATGGCCATGCAATAGGTTTACCTGGAAGTGAAGGTCTTGGCTCTTTTTTATCACTTGGTCCACTCGTGTCTCAGCCTTCTTGTCCTTTTCTCTGCACGTCTGATGTCCGTCCTCTCCGTTCACTTTTTATAATCCTCAGCCCAATCGACGATATTTGTTTCTGCCGTCTCTGTTTTGTTCTTCGTCAGTTTGTTTAATGCCCATCACTCATTCTCTCCTTTTCCCTGTTTCCATCCATCCATCACACAGTCAGCCTGTGGATTTAGTTTTGCAGCAAAGAAAGCCTTCACCTGTGGAGACAAGCACACAGCGAGGTGTTAAACATTCTAAAGACATTGCTCCATTCATCTGTTCCCCACCCTGGCAGGGCTGTGGTCTACGTTATTTGTGGCTCTCATCTTTATGTTTTCCCCACCGTACCTTTGCTCCAGCTTCTTTGTCTCCGAACAGAATTGTTTCCTTGTTTCCTGAACGTTTTTTTACCAAAGTGGTGTCATAGTGGAGCATGGCGCGAAGGCATTTTTGCTCTGGGACCCACCTTTTTTCTCCCCTGCCGTGTTCTGCTCTCCGTTTCATAACAAAGACGCGCTGGCATCAGATTTCCATGTTTATTACACGGGTTGTGTTTTGCCCTTTGTGTGTTTGTGCAACAAGAAAAGGACAGAAATAGAGGGAAGGCAGCATTAAAGGGTGAGGAAGAACGACAGACTGAGGATGCCTTCACGAACCCCCCCCCACCCCTCTTCATGAGGGAGCCAGGCACAACCACAACAATTTCATTTTCCAGCCACATTTACACACATAAAATCACAGAAACATCTTAGCCAATCTTCCATAGTCACAACTTAAGCCTTTCCCTTTTTTCTTCTCCTCTTAGTTAAACATTTATCATCTCAGTCTCTTTTTTTCTGTCTTTGCCGTTGCTCTCGTGTTATTGCTTTCTCCTTGTGTCTTTCCCATCGATGCTGCGCTCCGGTTCCCTCGTCTTCTCTCCCCACAGCACGCATCATGGCTTTACATAGCAAACTAGTGCCAGACCACAAAGCCCTTATTTTCCCTCTGCAGCTCTCTTTCTCCTGCTCTTT
The DNA here is from genome assembly GCF_043380555.1 of Nothobranchius furzeri. Lineage (NCBI taxonomy): Eukaryota > Metazoa > Chordata > Actinopteri > Cyprinodontiformes > Nothobranchiidae > Nothobranchius > Nothobranchius furzeri. Next base: position 76,496,345 of record NC_091747.1, on the reverse strand, counting down.
TAGACTTTCTCCTTCTCTTCCCGCCTTCCTCGCTGCCGTACGGTTCATAATCTGCAGCAGGAGCTTAGTGGCACGGCTGCAGGACTTCCACATCCCTTCTTTCTTTGAGAATCTTCTGCTGTTTGCAGCCACGTGACCCTTTCTGTCTCCGCTTGTTTTCCGCAGCTGTTTGTTTAGTCGTTCATTCATTTTCAGGTTTTCCTTTTTGCCGGTTCCTTGTTTATCTTCTGGTTTTGTCTCCTCCCCTCTCCCTCTACAGTGGTGGCTGTGTGACATGTGTTTGCATTACGTGTCGCTGTTTTCTTGTTTGATCACCATCAATCTGTGAAACCCCCGTTAAAGGCTCACTGAAAACGTACAGATTCAAATGCAGCCTTTTATACGCTAAAGCTGGCAGTAATGGAAATCTTGGTTTTGTAATATTTTCCAACAATCATTATCAGAGAGTCTGTGTTATAAGAATAGACCATTTTTGGGTTTGGATTTCCCCCAGAAGTCTTAACATCATCAGGGAAAGGATTGTAAAACATATCAAATTATAGCAATAACACAAAAGTTGTGATTTGTTTAAACTTGGGGGGAAATGAACAACTTTATTTAAGATTGACTCCACAGAAGCGAACCCATTTGTTAGCTTTAGCCTTCTTTAACATTTTCACTGTGGGCTTTTCCCAACTTGGAAGCAATTTGTGATTTAGGCCTAGTCCACACGTACCCGGATAAATACGTTGTTAAGGACATGCCAGACCTGTAGGCGGCAGTACTTCCCCCGTTCTTAACCTCGTCCTTCGTCTGTGGTCTTCCGCAAGGAGCAGTAATTCCGCTTGCAAAAACAAACAAGCAAAAAGCGCTTGGACAATTGATAAAGGAGCGCAGCTCTGAGGGCATCCATGCTGTCGGCTAGTGTAAACACAGGTCGCACACGTGATGTCAGCATTTTTCTGTCACGGAAAGTGACGTTGCGGACCTTAAAACTCCGGTTTTGTCCGTCCACACGCAGACACCCAAAACGGAGAAAACGCAGATCTTCACTTTGGCCGGAGTTTTTAAAAAGATCCGTTTTCGTGTGAAAAAACTCCGTTTTCGTGTGGATGACAGGCCAAAACGTAGAAAAATATCTACGTTTTGGCAGATCCCCGGCTACGTGTGGACACTAGATAGCGGTGCATTTATTACACTGTATCCTAAACACTAAACTATTGTTTTATATGGCTGTGACTGTTTGCAAGTATTTGGAGATAAAACAATTAGAGAAAAATTCCCGTAGAAACCCCATTGAATTATTATGAGCGATAATTTTGCATCAAATTCAATCTGTGATGCTGCACGTATAACTTAAAGCTGGAAGCTAACATATCAAGCTAACGTTATCTTAAACAGTTTATTTAGCTGCTGGAGCAGATTAAAACGATGATGCCTCACACTTAGATCGTTGTAAAGTGAAGCCAAACTTTAGAGCGCGTTCATGTTCTTCTAGTCGGAATTTCGGAGTTCCGAGGAGAAAGCGAACGCACCATTAGCGAAACGGAAGCTAACAAATCAAGCTAACGTTATCTTGAACATTTTATTTACCCACCGGAGCAGATTAAGATGAGGATGTCTCACTTAGATAGTTGTCGCTGGTTTCATCATCACCCAGTTACCCATCACATTTAGTGGAGTGGACCCAAGCTTTAGCGTGCGTTCTTTCTACCATGCTGCTCTGTTTACAACTGGCTCGCAGCGACCGACGACATAACGCTCTTGTGCATGCGCAGCTGTCTTGGCAAGTTTTCATTATGAAGGACGGGTACCGAAACGAGAAACCGTTTTAAATCGGTGCTCGGTCGGTACTATGGAATTCGGTCGGTACCTTAAAAAGTACCGAATTTGGTACCCCTCCCTACCTATAATATCACTATCCTGCATGTTTTAGATGTTTCACTGCTCCAGCAAAGCTTATCCAAGTGAGCTGGTTCTTAACGAGCATCTAGAAAACCTTTAAGCACATCTGATTCAAATTGTGGAACTGCCTTAACAGACCGTCAAAGTAGAGAAGCATAAAACTTACAGAATGGTGATTCTTAAAGGATGGGATTGGTTTATTTACTCTACAGGCTAATTAAACCTCTCACTACGTCTGTTCTGTATGATTCACAAACTGGCCAACCAGTGCAGGTGGCATGCCTCCTTCTGTCCGCTTTATGTCTCCAAATGTTTCTAAATTTTCATCTGGTGTGGAAAGTGGAAACCTCCGGCTGCAGTCTGCACCATGGAAATGCTTTGACAAAAAGCTGGAACCTGAAGTAGAACAGGCTTGTTTGGTCACATAAATGAATTGTTATAATGATCTCGAGATAATTTGTTTACTACATTTCCAAATGAACAACTGCCCACTGGTTCCACTGCTCTGCAAATACTCTAAAACCATCCAAGACCAACGTGGCTGCTTAAAATAAGTAGAAGTAAGCCGGTGTTTTTCCCCATGATAAAATGTTAAGGTGGAGCAGCCAGAACATTTCTCATCCAGAGACAGTGACTCATGCCATCTCTTTAATCTTTGAGACTTTGTTATTGTGGAACTTTATATGTGGCTTCCTTTTGCTCTTCTTGTTATTTCGTATTTTTAACCCATCAGCCTTTGTTCTGTAACAATGGTTTGGTGCATAAATTAGTCCTCTGTGTTGTTACCTCCCCCGTAACGTACCTGAGGCTCATGCTACATCTCTAAACGCTTGCATCAGATTTTATTTTAGGATTTCTTTTCGGCGGACACAGCTCCGCAGCAGCAGCTTCTAAGATCAATACACAAATCACCGTTTTATGTGAATCCAGTTCAAATCACTGTTGCGTTGCGTTAATCAGAAACGTAGTCACAAAGCGGATATTTTGAAGAGGTCTGCTGGCTAAATGAAGAAATGACAGACTACAGGTCAGAACATAAGCAGATCTTCGGCTTTGAGCCTATTCTCTCACCCGCTTCCTTCACAAACAGTAAGTGGACACCTAAAACTGCCTCCCACCAATCAATCCCAGCAAATTAATTCAATAAATCTCTTTCTGAGCTCCTAATTCTTCTGCCAGTCCGGGATTAACTCCTTCCTGTCTTCACTGATGACTGAGATCATATATTTTGTTTTTTCCCGTCTGGACGAATCGAGACAAGGCTGTTAATTGGAGCTGTCTTTCTCTCTTTTTTTCCATTAGTCCTTTTGTTCATCCTCTGTCCTAATGGCATTCATTTCCTCTCGCTCCTTCATCTCTGGGGCGCTGAAGGTCCAACACAAAACCCATTTCTTGGTATTCATGTTGAGGAATTATGTTCAGCCTCCCTTATTTTCCTCAGACTCCCCCAAGGCACCTGGGATTAAATGATGCGTGATGTGTGTGTGTGTGTGTGTGTGTGTGTGTGTGGGTGTGTGTGTGTTTTCTCCTGTGAGGGGTTTCTGAGTGTAACCATCTCAGTAAGGACCTTAAATGGTGTATTGCACAAGACGTGGGCTTGTGTCGTGTTGGCTGCCTTTGTGTGAGGTGGTGTGTGAGTGCAGCTGTGTGTGTGTCCCTTTTCAAATTGAGTGTGTGCATGCATGTATGTTTGTGTGTGGATAAATAATCGCTTTACGTGCAGTGAACATTTGAAATTATTAGACTAAGTCCTGTCCTCAGATGACAGCAAATATTACAAACCTGACCTCAAACGTCACACCGGAGCTGCAGACTTAGTGTCAGTTCTGTTTACATGAATATAAAGCACATTTGAACAACTTTATGTATACTATATTTTTAAAGTGCTATAGTCAGCTGTGTTGGACTAAACCATTTTCAAGACCCCCTCCGGTCAAATAGACTATAGCAAATAAAATATCATGCACCCAATAAACTTGATGAATATTGAGCCAGATTTTTGACTGGTGGACTGAACCCTTAGCCTGGCAAGCCAGAGTAAATAAATGTATTATTTAGTCTGGCCATGCTCCATTGACGGCTCTCGGTTGTGGGGCGGGTTCTACCGTTGTCTTTCAAATGATCTCCGCATTCCACTGGACAATGAATGTGACATACTCTTGTTTCACTCTGTTGCATCATCCCACCCACCAGGCATATAGAGTGCCCTGATTGGCCCACAAAGTGGATAAAGCTCTGTGATTTGTTCACTAAGCAGATAGAGCACTAGGATTGGCCCACCATTATGGACCAATCACAGCTCTTTATGTGTTTGAAACCCCTCTAGAGAGCTGTGATTGGCTAGCCAGAGTCCTGGTAGGAGCTGCGGAGGTTTCAATCAGTGCGTTTACATGCAGCCAGTAACCCTTTTAAAACCCGAATATTCACAATAACCCGGTTCCGCACGGCCATGTAAACACCGCCAAAAACCCGGATATACTCATAACCGGGTTTTTAAATGCATACCGGGATATCCCCATCAAAGCGTGTGTTCTGCGCATGCTCTGTTCGCAAGGAATCTTGGTCTTTTGAGTAGCGAGACGTCTTGTATGCACCAGAACACCGGAAGTAAACAACAAGTTGGGAGCAACATGGCGAGTCGCGGCACAGCACCGCACTTTTGGAGTGACGAGGAAACTAAAGCGCAAACAAACGCGGTCGCTATCTCTTCCGAACTGGGAAACATGTTGTTGTTTTCACGGATACCGGAACAAGAAGAACCGGAAATGACCTATATTGCGTCTGGACGTAGTCCATACGTCCTGACGCTACCCCAACGTCCGCATTTAAATCGGGTTATGCAAGTTAGAGGTAACTCTTTCTGTTTATGCTTGTAAACGGGTTATTCTGATCAACTCAGAAACCCGAATACCGACCTTAACCCGATCATAACCCGGATATTGCCTGCATGTAAACGTAGTCAGTGGAGCGTGCCTAGACCATTCTTTGCAAAGCAAGAATTTGGTCTAGTTCACTAGGCTACTGAACCCTCTGTTTTTTGATAAAATGTCACTGTAAGGAAATCGTTTCTGGATTAACATCCACAATCATTACATTTGAAGTCCACCCAATTCAGAAATGTCTATAACTCGATTTGTCTTCCAGATAAAAGTTGAGCAAACAAGATCCTAGAACAGTGTGATGCATGCATACCTTTTATTTTGAAAATGTGACGATACGATTATAATCATTCCTGAACATGAGACTTTGTTAGTTTCAGTCCTTTTCATGTCATGCTGGTCAATGACTCAAGTGATGCAAGTCCCTTCAATGATGTACCCAGAGTTGTACAGTACCTTAAAGGAGACATCCTGGAGCATCAAACATGTCAAAGCTTTGCCTAATCCCCCATGCCCATCGCTCCGCTAGTAAACCTGTACTGCAAAATCATTTCCTTTCCTCGCTAATGTATCTCAAACAACCTACTCAGCAAGCAGCAGCTCCATTCCTCAGCAGCCCTCAGACACAGGAAGTGCCTTAGCAGGTTTCTCAGTATCTCAATATTAAATTAGACCCGTCATTTAATACATCCCTTGGTGTGGAGATTGGCATCATTTTCCCTGTGCATCCTCTGAATCTCCCGGCCAAAGCAAAGACACCTCACCGCTGTCCCTCTCATAAGAAGCTCCTGTAATAGCTTTATTGAAAATAACAAGGTTGTCTTCTAAAGTTACAGATGGAAGCTCTGCTTCTGTCTCGGCTTGAACATCAATAAAATGTGGGTAGTTTTTCAGAAGACCTGTCTTTTTTTCTTCCTTTTTTTAACTGCTTGTAAAGGTGTGTAGTTAAATACTGAGTGAGACCAGGTGTTTTCCTCTGCCCTATGCACTTATGTAAATCATCAACAGCCTGAATGCAGGAAGAAATGAGACAAACCTAACTTAAAGTGACGGTGTGCATTTTTCCTGGCCATAGGGGGCAGTACGTACCTAAATCATTGCAAGCAAGTAGTATTTTTGTGTTTGAGTAAGACCTTACCAACGGATGGCCATTAGGGTCAAAAATTATGTTTGAACATGTACTTTGTCCGATCGTTCAACCTCCAACAAAATGACAAGGTCGCCAGACTCCGTTTCATCTCTGGCAACGAGCAAAGAGATAAATGTGTAAAACAACAACATTCATGAATGGCAAAAGTTTTCTAATCGTTTGTTACAAATCAGTAAATGCATGTTTTCCTCATGGGCTTCCGTAGAAGGACACATTACGTCTAATATGGCGTCGCCCCGAGACTTTTATCTAGTTTAGACCTGATTTTTATGGTTCTATGTTACAAAGCCGCCAATATTTTTCAACAACTGGGCATCGTTTGATTCATCATCAACAACATTTAGATGAACCAGTTGCCACCCTCATTTAGGTTGTCCCCATCTCTGCCAGTCTTTAAGAGTCGCCTAAAAACACACCTCCTCCGCTTGGCATTTCCTGAACGTGTTTGAATTTGGCCCTCTTTTATGTTGATTTTATTTCACAGTTTTCATTGGTTCACTCTATCCCTTGTTTTACACATTTGTCTTCTACTAGAATGTTTCACTTTTTTTTGTAATTTGTAATCTGTAATTTGAATTGCTTTTATTTTCTGATTTATTCACTATATTTAACTTTCTACTGTACCATGTTCAGCACCTTGGGCTTCCTGACAGGGTTGCGGAAGGCGCTTTATAAATAAAGCGATTGATTGATTGGATCTTTCTAGAGACGGTAATAACTACACATTGTCTCTTTAATGGGCTGACTAAAGGACAAATAAAAGTTTTCTGAGGAGATCAAAAATAAACCAATAAGTCTGATTTAGCCTCCAGTCCTCTAAAGTTGCTCCAGCTCTTTGAGATGATGGTCACACACCCACAATAAACAAAACATATGTGCATTTCTGGTTTTTAGAAATGTTGATTGTGTGTGTGTGTGTGTGTGTGTGTGTGTGTGTGTGTGTGTGTGTGTGTGTGTGTGTGTGTGTGTGTGTGTGTGTGTGTTTTGCTTCTGTTTCCACAGACAGACACAAAAAAGATCAGTCTCAAGGCAACAATGCAGGATTAGAATACAATCTGACGTTTCTTAGCTATTATGCTGATTCACTGATTAGATTTCAGTCTGCTTGCCTGAGTTTGTGTGTGAGAAATGTGGCAGACACCTATGTGTGTGTAGAGAAGGTGGAGCTTAACATTTGCCGTTTAAGGAGAACAGTTGTCTACGTGACGAATGTAAAGCCCTGATTCTCAGTGTGTTGAAATCGTCCCACATACTCTATCTCTCTCTCTCTCACACACACACACACACACACACATGCACATGAGGCAGTTTAGGATAAGCCAACGATTTCCATGTACAAACACAACCAGCACAAACTGCATACGTTAAGCTCCTGCTCAGTAACTTGACTTCCCCGCATGTGCGTACACCCTGCATCACTCTGATATTTCCTCCTGTTGTGATGCCTGCTCATTGTAAGCAGCCTCACAGATGATTTAGCCGCCTCTCGGCTGCGCTGGGTGGCAGCCAGTGAAATGGTGGTGCTCATTGTGGAAGGCTGCAGGCTGCCATTGATTTGGCACAGCACGTCTCCGAGGATACACACTGTTGCCCTGCCGACAAGGCCCGGGGAAAGGGACTGTATCGTGTGTGTGTGTGTGTGTGTGTGTGTGTGTGTGTGTGTGTGTGTCAGATGTACTTGATATAAAGGGAAAGGGGATTGTAAAGTGCATTTATTGGAGTGTAGAGTGCTATAGTGTGTGAGAACAGCTCTCATACATCCCATCCTGCAGCCTGCTTGTGCTAACTTTATTCACTAGCCCCCCTTTGGGAAAACTGCAGGAATTTCCAGAACATTGAGTGATTCCCAATGCTTTTATTTATTTTTTATTAGAATAAATCAGAGAATCTACTAAAAAGTGATTTTTGTATCTGACTTGGCTTTAAAAAACATTTCCCCTTTAGAGATTTAATCAGTTTTTCCTTTATTTTGTCCCAGTTTATGATCCCCCAAGACTTTTGAGCCCCCTTCAGACAGGCCATGAAAAACGGAAATGTTCCGGAATCTGTCCGTAAGACCTTTCTGTCTGAATACAAACATCCGGATAACGTGTTCCGGAATTTATCCGGACGAAGCCCCTAGTAACAGGTCCGGACTTGTTACGGACAGGGTGGCTGCTTCAGACTGGTGAGGTAAAGTTCCGGACAAGGGGGGGTGGGGTGGGGTGGGAGTGGAGGGGACCGGGGGACGCTGTGCGCACCTAGATAGCTCGCTCCTGTAGCATGCGGCGAACCACGGTAGCTCGCCTCCTACGGTACTGTCTAGACGCGCGACGGAGCGCTTCACACCGCTTCACACCGCTTCACACCGCTTCAGTGATTCCTTTAACCATTGAGCTTCATCATCCAGGTCTCTTATGTGTTTTCGTGTGCGCAGAATTATGCTTAAGCGCCTCGTGATTTTTATCTTGAGAGGCGCTATAGAAATGATATTTAGGCCCGAGCAGCGAAAGCGCTGCGAAGGCCTCTTGTTTTTGCTCTGATTATTATTATTTTTTGTTATTCCGTGCCCCCTTTGAACAGCTTTTTGGGGACCTTAACATACCCCAAAACTCACAATATTTTGCACACTTGTCAGGCCTGGTGAAAAATTTGATATTTTAAAGGTCCCAAAAAAATCGCAAAGAAAATGGCTGAACAGCGCCCCCTACAAAGTGAAAAAAACCCCTCTCCATAAAGCTTAGTTTATCGTACAGTTATGAAATTTGGTACACTTGTAGTACTCAACAGTCCGCACAGAAAAGTCTCTTGCAACCATGGTCAATATCAAACAGGAAGTCGGCCATTTTGGGTTGAAATGGCGATTTTTTGCCGTTTTTGCCGTTTTTAGGGTCCGTTTCTGATTGGATTGCTCGATCATTTTTCGCACGATCGTCTCAAAAATTGTGTAAAATTGCTCAGAAGGGATGGGCGAACAAAATGAGATAAGGATTCTGAGTTTTCGTATATGTTGAAGGGGCGGAGCCAGGCCTCGAAGTTTGACTACTCGCCAAAAATATTTAAATTGCTATAACTTCATAACTGAATGGAATAGAGTTACCAAACTTTCTGTGGTCATTCGTCATCCACCCACAAAGTAAATTGAAAGGTCGGATGATGACATCACACAAGCCCCGCCCCCTCAGGACCAAAAAGATCAAGTTTTACTGTGAAAGGTCCCAAATTGCCCCATTTCACTTAATCACCACAAATTTGTAGCTGGTAACTCAAGACAAGTGGGGGTTGCTTGGCGTCACTTTATGGGAGTTTTCGGCAGAGGGCGGGGCTGTGGTGGCGCGGCGAATTCAGGCGTACCGCCTTGGCCTTACGTTTGCCTCCCATTTCGTCATTTCCAAAGATATCGTCACGAAACTTCTTGTGAGTGATCCTAGTCCGGCCCCCCAAAAGATCTGATGTGAACATCTGGTGGGCGTGGCCTATTTTCTGAAATAGCGCCCCCTAGGACCATTAAAACTATTAGCCCCAAGCCATGCTTTGACTGAGGATTACGAAATTTGGTACACTAATGTGGTGTCTCAGGACCTACAAAAAAGTCTCTTGGAGTCAAGTTCAAAGTCGCACAGGAAGTCGGCCATTTTGGATCAAGTACGCGATTTAGTGGTTTTCGCACACGTTGTTTGGAGAGTGATGCTCCGTCGCCCTTTTCACCAATCTCCTTCAAACTTCTGCTATATACCCTTAAGACATAGGGGAAAAAATTCAACCGTCGGATTTTTCAAAAGTTGAAAGGTGTGGGCGTGGCTAAGCCTCAAACTTTGACCTGTCGCCACGCTACTCTTTTTTTCACAGCTCCCTACTGGACTCCTTTTACCCAATCACCAGGATTCTGTGGCAAACAGCAGTAGACAAGTTGAGGTTACTTGGTCTCCAGTACTGGCAGGTTTTGAAAAAAGGCGGGGCTTTGGGACCATGGCGAAAATCGCCATCACGCCATGGAAATACGTTTGTCTCTCATTTCTTCAGTTATCGTGATATTGCTACGAAACTTCTGGTGAGTGATCCTAGTCTGAGCTCCAAGAGAAATAGACAGCTGAATTTTGTGGGCGTGGCCTATGTTTTGAAATAGCGCCCCCTAGGACCATTTAAACTATTAGCCCCAAGCCATGCTTTGACTGAGGATTACGAAATTTGGTACACTAATGTGGTGTCTCAGGACCTACAAAAAAGTCTCTTGGAGTCAAGTTCAAAGTCGCACAGGAAGTCGGCCATTTTGGATCAAGTACGCGATTTAGTGGTTTTCGCACACGTTGTTTGGAGAGTGATGCTCCGTCGCCCTTTTCACCAATCTCCTTCAAACTTCTGCTATATACCCTTAAGACATAGGGGAAAAAATTTAACCGTCGGATTTTTCAAAAGTTGAAAGGTGTGGGCGTGGCTAAGCCTCAAACTTTGACCTGTCGCCACGCTACTCTTTTTTTCACAGCTCCCTACTGGACTCCTTTTACCCAATCACCAGGATTCTGTGGCAAACAGCAGTAGACAAGTTGAGGTTACTTGGTCTCCAGTACTGGCAGGTTTTGAAAAAAGGCGGGGCTTTGGGACCATGGCGAAAATCGCCATCACGCCAAGGAAATACGTTTGTCTCATTTCTTCAGTTATCGTGATATTGCTACGAAACTTCTGGTGAGTGATCCTAGTCTGAGCTCCAAGAGAAATAGACAGCTGAAGTTTGTGGGCGTGGCCTATATTCTTAAATAGCGCCCCCTAGAGCCATTAAAACTTTCAGCCCCAAGCCATTCTTTGACTGAGGATTACGAAATTTGGTACACTAATGTGGGGTCTCAGGACCTACAAAAAAGTCTCTTGGAGCCAAGCGTAAAGTCGCACAGGAAGTCGGCCATTTTGGTGCAAGTACGTGATTTAGTGGTTTTCGCACACATTGTTTGGAGAGTGATGCTCCGTCGCCCTTTTCACCAATCACCTTCAAACTTCTGCAATACACTCTTAAGACATAGGGGAAAAAATTCAACCGTCGGATTTTTCAAAAGTTGAAAGGTGTGGGCGTGGCTAAGCCTCAAACGTTGACCTTTCGCCATTACTTTACTTGACTTAATAACTCCCATGTGCATGATCAGATCTTTTTCGAACTTTGTCTGTGTGATCATTGACCATATCTGTAAACAATGACAATGTGGACAGCTGACATCACCTAAGCCCCGCCCCCTGACTACAGGAATTTATTTTTTATGCTGAAATGCCCATATTTGTCCCCTCTAATTTAGTCAACATGACCCTAAGGTCATGCACTGTCTTCATGATGCTGTAATGACCATTCAGATCTGATAGCTTTCCAGAAAGGGAGGGGCTTTGATGCCATGGCGAATTCTGGCGTAACGCCGTAATCTTAATATTCAATTTAATGGTGAGCTCAGAGGGGATGCTGAGTCAGGGTGAGGTGCAGACTAGGAGGCCATTCGCGGTTTCTGGTGTCGGGGTGGTTGACGTTTCTGTTCTGTCAGACGTGCACTGGTGCGACGGCAGACCGGAGCGGCGCGGAGCTGCGAGGGCCGAACGACGCTGCTTGCAGCTTTAATTTCTTCTTCTTCTTCTTCTTAACATAAGTCCGATTCCCCCCCCCCCCCCCCCCCCCCCGCCGCCATCAGACATCTGGAACTTTTCCCTGCTGTGTGAACGCAGCCGAAAGGACAAGTTCCGGTACAAGAGTGGTGTGTCTGAAAACACAGTTCCGGTTAAAAACCGTATTGAATTGTCCGCAAATGTTCCAGAATGTCTGTCTGAAAAGGGCTTTGGAGAAACACTGTTGATTGCACCTGGTGTAAAACTAACACTGTATTGTAAACATCACACCGGCAGTAGTCAAGCATAGGGGTGGTGGTGTGATGGTCTGGGGCTGCTTTGCTACCTCAGGATCTGGACCACCTGCTGTAACTGATGGAACCATGAATTCGGCTCTCTAGAACAAAAACAGGCCGTTTGTCCTGAAAAGACCTCCCACGAGGCTTCATTAAAACAATTCTGTAAAGAAGTTGAACAAAATCCCTCCCCAGTGATGCGATTGAGTCATTACGAGTGATCACCTGACTACAGGTGTAACTGCCAAGGGTGTTACACTGAGTTGCTTCATTTTAAGGGTCAATTCAAACAAATTATTTTGTTTTGATGAAGATTCAAATAATGCATCTTTGGTTTTTTTTTTATTTCAGGGTATGTCAGTCTAAATAACATCTGATGATTTTCTAAATCGCCATTTATCCATTTTTGCAAACAGACTAATCAGGGGTACTTTTTCGTTTGGATAAATTTTTTTCTCCTATGATCATCTGAATTTGATCAGGTTGTATTTATCTGATAGTAAAACTTGTTTGCTGCTCTGAAACATTTAAGTGTGACTAAAAACTGCTAAAATCAGAATAAATTTGCGCACGGCTCTCAAACATTTCTACTAACGACTAAAGCGTTTCTCAAAGCAAAGAAAGGGTCGCTTCCAGAAGACCATAAATAATGCAGAAACGCAGAGTGGGGGTCAAATGTTCTGAATTCCACAGCACATCCATCCGCTTGAGTGGATGTTCATGCACATGCTCAGATCTGCATTATGAACCTTTTATCTTATTGGTGAAATTTATTCCCAAGCGGGCAGTCATTGAGGTAATTAAGTGCACATGCACACTCATTACACACCGTCAGAGACAGGGGCCAAACACAATCCGACTCTCTCGTGCACACACTTTACTACTCTACACACACTACAGGCTGTTTACTGACTCTCTTGATGACAAAGCGTGACAAACGAGTATGTTCAGAACACATTTAGGTCTCGTTGCACTCACCCCCCCCCCCCCCCCTCTTATTTTTCTCCCCCTCTCACCCACCCATTCTGCTTCTTTTCATAACTTCGACAAGGGCAACTCACCCATCCCTTCCATCCACAGCTCCCATCCATCAGCACACTGCCATAACCTGCCAGCGCTCCGTGACCGATTGCTTTTCATGTGCTGATGTATTGGCCTATCAGGCTTTGAGGAAGTGACAGATTAGATCATTATGCCCCTTTATGATTATAGGAATCTTGTTTTTTTTTTTGTTTGTTTGTTTTTCTGATATCAGTAGGGATGGGTACCTTTGACATGTGAATCCATCCGGTACTAATTCCCGGTACCAACGAATCGATACCGGTACTTAACGGTACTAATTTTCGATACTTTTGAGTGTTTATTATTTTAATTCTCTTTTATAATTAAATATATATTTTTCTCAATATATAACAATATTTGATAAATATCACGATAAATAACATACAACTGTTTGTATTTTAACATCGTCCTTGTAGTTTTATAAGCTGATAATTAAACTGAAGCAAACGGCTTTACTGTGAACTAAATTTACTGTGTATCTTCATTCCTTTTGCCGTCCTTTTTCATTTGATTTTTCCTACTGGGAAGTTAGAATTTCCGAGGAGAAAGCGAACACACCATTAGCTGATAACAATGGTAGCAATGGAAGCTAACATACCAAGCTAATGTTATCTTAAACAGTTTATTTAGCTGCTGGAGCAGATTAAAACGATGATGCCTCACACTCGTTGTCGCTGGTTTCATCTTCACCCAATCACCCGTCGCATTTAGTAAAGTGAAGCCAAACTTTAGAGCGTGTTCATGTTCTTCTAGTCGGGAATTCGGAGTTCCGAGGAAAAAGAAAACGCACCATTAGCGAAACGGAAGCTAACATATCAAGCTAACGTTATCTTAAACATTTTATTTACCTACAGGAGCAGATTAAGATGAGGATGTCTCACTTAGATCGTTGTCGCTGGTTTCATCATCACCCAGTTATCCATCACATTTAGTGAAGTGGACCCAAGCTTTAGCGTGTGTTCTTTCTACCCATGCTGCTCTGTTTACAACTGGCTCGCAGCGAGCGACAACATAACGCTCTTGCTCATGCGCAGCTGTCTTGGCAAGTTCTTGTTATGAAGGACGGGTACCGAAACGAGGCACCGTTTGAAATGATGTGAATCGGTGCTCGGTCGATACTATGGAATTCGGTCGGTACCTTAAAAAGTACCGAATTCGGTACCCATCCCTAGATATCAGTGCAGATCCACAGCATCTTTGCGCTGTCTGATAGAGAAAAAAGAGATTTTATTGTTGGTTGTTGCCAGAGGTTGAAAAGGGGAGATGATTGTTCAGGAGAGCCACTTTAAAAGCGATGAGCAAGAAGCAAGCACACTAAAAAGCAAATCTTTTGTAGAAGAGAAAAACCTTTGCAGGAAACTCCTTTGTAAATCTGACAACACGTGCTCAAGCACAGGCGCACCTAAGATGCTTTTTTAATTACATTAACACATTTTGTTGCAAAAAATGGTTTTACAATTTTCAATTGATGGCATGTTTTTGGATTAATACATTTTGCTGAAGACGTGATGTTCAAAGATCATGATTGCATTTGCTAGAAGCATCATAAATTTGCTGCTGTAACGGTTTTATGAAGCCAGAAAAGTTTCCCATGTAAAACAGCAAATATTACAGCTGCAGTCAGAAGTCATGCAGAAAAGTCATAAACATTTGGGGCTGTGAATCTTTTTTTGAACTGTTGCTTTTGTGTTAAATAATTGAGATCTCAATTTCAGTCTAAATAACCACGATTATCATTTTTGCCATATTTGAGCAGCCATACTTCAAAATGGTTTTTTTAATTAATTTAGCTGTAATTGTGTAATTTTATATACAGCTCAACAAATGTATGCATTAAATTATTTTTGCAGCATATTTGACTCTCAACAGCGTATAAAAGAGTTGCATGTTTTGACCTGAAGCACGTCATTCTAAAGCTGAATGGATTATTAAGCTTTTCCTGATATGTATCCTTGAAAGAGGCAAGCCTCGGCACTGAACGTCTCCTCACTGTCAGATTATCATATTCCCAGATTCAGCTCGTTAAAATTATGTAACCTCAAAGAACGTCAAAGAAAGTCCTTTGAGTCCTTTTATTTCATCATTTATTCTTAAGCCAACTCTTGAATTGATTCTACAAGTGCCTCACAAAGCTCAAAGCTGTAATCAAAGCAATGAAACTGCCGTTGGACCTTTCTGGTGAGACAGTTTACGACGAAGGGAGTCTTTCCAGCGTTTGTACGTCCTTTTTGTTTAGTGTTGGCTTTCTGCCCGATCCCTGACCACTAAATCTCTCCAGCGGTGTGATGTCAGGATTGACAGCGTCAATCGGGGCATCAATGGCATTACACAGCAGCTTCTCCACTTGTTCTATTGTGCATGGGTGTGTGTGTGTGGGTGTGTGTGTGTGTGTGCGTATGTGTGTGTGTGTGTGTGTGTGTGTGTGTGTGTGTCCGTAAGGTAACACAACTCAACATTTCCTGTCACTGTTTGTGTTCATCATTGTTTCAGTAGTCGTTGCATCCTTTCTTTCCAGGAACGTAGAGGTGTTTGAATTTGCTATAAACCGCTCAAAATCTACAGTTTGAGCTCTCGATTAAAGCATATTTTTTCCTTTTGACATCATGCAAAAGAAAGAAAAGCTTCATTTTTAGCATGCGTGAATAGAGCTCCGGACCCCACGTGACTCTCAGTTAGTAGACGCCATATTGGCAGGAAAAAAAGGTAAACAAACACGGATCGTAAACATGAACGTGAACGGGATCGGCTTGGATTTTACTTCGTCGGAGTTTACTTCGCACTTTAAAACTGAAGAAATCATTTTATATCTATAACGCCAAGAGAAATCACTAGTCTGATTTTTTTCTGTGAATAAAATAAATATGTCAGGCAGGAGCGTCTCAGGATCTGTCTGAGATCTGTCTCGGTGAGACAGATAATAGCAATACAAAGTGCTTTTTATGTGTGATCTGACAATTGATCAACCATTGCTTAAAAATTAAATACAGCTTAGCCGGTTAATTGCTGTGATCATAAAACACGTAAACGGCAGCACGCAGAACTCACGAGTCTACGTTTTACGTGATGTTTACTTGTTGCTATGAGTAATAAGACAGAAAAAGCCCCGCCAAAATAAGTTTAGGAAGCCCACTAAGAATCGTAATAAAAGCATTTAAAATAAATACCACACACAGATGAGGAAACATTGGTTTAAGTACCTGATATGAAGCGGTCGCTGCATAAGTGAAAACCTTTACTCTCGGGATCCCACAGCTTCATTTTAGCCCGGTCACTAGCGCGTTTTATTACAATGATCCAACGTTTGTCGCGTTCCGGATCTTGGGGAATCCTGTAGATGGCTCATTCCTTATGTCGTCCGCGTCTGTTCTGTATCCTGGGGCACAACAGGAATCTACCATATTTCCCGTTTGATTGAGTTTTCTGACAATAACAAATAGTCCAGCTGCAGGCTTCTACCTGCCAATATGGCGCCGTTTTGATTTGAACTGTTGCATGCCGGGAAACGTGACGTCAACTCCCGGAGCTCTATAGGGGACCTTGAACATTTATTTTCATATGAATGGCATTCCACTGGCTGCATGGTGGTACAGTCAGTAGCTCTGTTGCCTCACAAAAAGAAGATCGCAGGTCTGAATCCCAGCATGCATTATGCATGCTCTCCGCATGCACGCATGGGTTTTTCCCCCCAGGTCCTGCAGCATCTTTCCACTCACCAAAAACATGCATGTTTGGGTAAATGGCAATTTATGAGTCACATTGGATAAAACTTTTTACAAAACAGATAAACATAATTGATACTAATAAACACAATATAAATATCACAAATACTACAATTATTTATAGGGCGTTGGAATGACATATTTTGCCAGACCGCAAAGGAATCTCGTGGTCTTTGACGTAGCTGAACTTTGGTGAAGCACAGAGTGATTTGGGCATTGTGATGATAGAAGATAAAGCATGCATTTCCACGACTGCCATGCACAATAATGTCACAATGAACACAAGCACAACGTGTATTTATTACCACGTGTTGCTTTAATCTGTTCATCCATCGAGAAATCAGCCCTGCAGAAAGTGACACAGCTACTCATTTGCACAAGTTTTCTGACGATCCCAGGAAAGAAACCTTCGTTAGCATTTGTGACACAGTGAAAAAGCTGTCATGTTTTATCTCGAGCTTTTGTGTTCATCCTTCTCCATTTAGGTTTATATGCGTCTCTTAACTTTAACAACTTCTCGTTAGCTGCAGCCCTTAGGAGCATCCTGTGTGTTTTTACAGCCTGTCTCAGCCTCTCCTTTCTTTGTGCGCGATACATCACGTGTTTAAAGGGTTCAGCGGCGATGGTCAGGGTCGTCACTACAGGCTCAACTTTCTGATACAAGTCAACCTCTGACAATGATAGATGGAGTCATCCGTTAACAAAGAGGTGAATTGAAGGCGGCTTCGGCTGGAGTGCAACTGATCTCTCAGACTTTAAAGAGCAAGTCACCCCCAAATCAACTTTTTTTGCTGATAAACTATATAAATGTGTGTCTAGTTGGGCTGCAGACATGTGTAGTCAATGATTTAGCACTTTAGTGCTTCTTAGTTAAAATTTAAATATTCTGCCCAAAACTGTCAGTGTTACGCCGTTGTCAGGTAAAAACTCTGCTCTGCATTTGAATTTAAATCTGCCACCGCTATTAGCTAAGAGGTTTGCTATGATGTAAACTGGTACATTATGATGTCACAATGCTGTCGTGAGCCTGTGTGTGTGTATTTGTTAGCGGCTCCACCCTCTCGTTCTGCTAGGCAACTGCATTTGTTGCATTTTTTAAACATGAAGAGGGAGTGAAGTAAGTTTCTTGTAGGGGGTGACTTGCTCTTTAAAAGTATTTAACTTTAATATTTGTGCCTGTTTTTTTTTTTTTTACCCTTAAAACACAAGAAGTTAGAAATCTGCTCTATCCTGTAAGCAGCTCACTGATTTAAGATTCTTGATGTTATCTAAGCGCTGGAGCTGGAAGCATCTACCAGAGGATTTTGTTGAAGTCACGTCAGTCTCTGTCACTTGACTTTTTTTCTGTCAGACATCTTCAAACCTCAGAGTCTCTGTGGGTCGGATCTATTATTTTCTCAACGCCATCGTTGAGTTTTGATGCCCCCAGTGGCAGCACGCCCCGTAAAAAGCAGAGTGTCTCGACTGTATTTGATTCACCCTGACAACCAAGGACCATTTGGGAGCTGTGTAACCATGGCAACTCCCATCACAACACTGATGGCGGTTGGTGGACAGGGGGCCGTCAGTGCCATCCTTGCATCCATTTTTAATAGCCAGTGTACTTAGCTGCTCTTCCTGGTCCTGCGTCCCCACGGTTCCAGCTCCAAGAAGAGGTGCACGTGGTGGAAAAAGCCGTTATTATATATTTATTGGCCGAATATCTTAATTATTGAGTCAAAGCACGAAGGTGGTTCTCTATGACTTGTTTGTTTCTTTTTATAACTTTAGAGATCTTCTCTTTTCCTCTGACTCTCTCTCCTTTTGTCCAGTTTATAACGTCATGTTTCTTCTGAGTAACAACCAAAGGTACATACAGTGATCCCTCGTTTATCGCGGTAGATGCGTTCCAGACCTGGCCGCGATAGGTGAAAATCTGCGAAGTAGGGACACCATATTTACAGTATTTATTTAACAGGTACGTATTCAGTATTCAGACTTTTAAAACCCTCCCTTTACATAGTACTGTATTTTTACTTGGTTTTTTGATAGTTTTATTACAAAAAGTGCTTTTTATGATGAAATTGATGAAAAAAAACAGGAATTTCTTGATATTTCGCAGAGAAAAATACCGCGAATCGGTGAAAAATACCGCGAATCGGTGAAAAATACCGCGAATCTGTGAAAAATACCGCGAATCGGTGAAAACTACCGCGAATCGGTGAAAAATACCGCGAATCGGCGAATTTCCCTTGAATAAGGCTCCAAAGAAAAAGTCCGCGAAGTCGTGAATCCGTGATAAACGAACCGCGAAGTAGCGAGGGATCACTGTATGAGGATTCTGGGGCCTCTGATGATCCAGACAAGCTTTTTGCTGCAAAAAGTTTCCCTGCTTCAAACTAGCAGCATCATGCGCGAGTTATAATCAAGCTTCAGGAGTGTGATGTCCTCCTAATCGTAACATTTAGAGTTGATTATAGCTGACAGGGTCCTTCGGTGAGCTGCGTGGTGCAACAAGAGTTCATCTAAAAATCCATTCAGTGTTTTGCATCTTGGCATTTCCCTGCATGTTATTTTAAGTTGTACTCATGTCTTCGCACTAGTCTGCTAGCCAAAATCAATTTGAGTAAAAGGGTTTTGTAACCCCATCCTTCACATTCTGCCGTGGCAGGAGGACATTGGAGAAGATTGATCAAAAATGTATTTTTGGATTCAGACACCCACGACATCTTTGACCTTCAGGGTGCTTTTTGGTGTATAATGTGGGCGATTTGTTGAATTGTCTTCCAGTCAGTGGTGCTTATTTTTTATTTAAAAAAAGAGGATTTAGACTTTTTTCAGAGTTGTGTGTAGTCTTATATTTGAACAAATTGCAAGAAGATTTTAGGGCTGTCTCTTTTTTACACAGCACGTAAAAATCACCACACAGGTAGATTGGAAGCACAACTTTTAGCATTCAGAGTACGCTTCCCTTTATCTTGTCAGCAGTCACGCCACGGCTCATGGAAGGGGAGAGTGGGTTTTTTCCCATTACAATAGGAATTTTACTCGTGGTGGACCACAGAATGTGATGAATGCACGAAGCAGGGTTCGTGAACTGCTGCGTGGTTTCTCTGCCGCCTCCTGCTCATCCTCCTCAGAAATGAAGCAAAGCAGGAGGCTCTTTGTTGTTGAGGAGCATCAGATATAAGAGTTGCTGTTTAAGTTGATATGCATTTGGTAACTCAGTAAAACATGAAGGGGTGCGCTGTGTTTATTGCATGCCGATGAATCCACCTTTACTGGACAAGTAGTTTAGATAGAATTTAACAGGAGATGGGTCAGAGCTGCAGTGTTGTGTGAATAAAAGCTCAGACACGGAAGGGCTAGCCCACTTCTGGCCCAGAGGAAATCCATATTTTATTGCACGTTAAAGCTGCTCAGGGGCTGTAAATTATTACTGCTGCGCTCCACCTGCCTGTGGAGATCACCCAGCCGCCTCAACCGGTGGAACCATGTATTTGTATTAATGTGTGTGTGTGTGCGTGCGTGCGTGCGTGTGTGTGTGTGTGTGTGTGTATGTGTGCGTGTGTGTGTGTGTGTGTGTGTGTGTGTGTGTGTTTGAGTGTGCGTGTGTGTGTGTGTGTGTGTGTACGTGCATGCGCACGTGTGTGTGCGTATGTGTGTGTGTGCGTGCGTGTGTGCGTGCGTGTGTGTGTGTGTGTGCGTGTGCGAGTGTGTGTGCGTGTTTGTGTGTGTGCGTCCGTGTGTGTGTGTGCGTGCGCGAGTGTGTGTGCATGTGTGTGTGTGTGTGTGTAGGTGTGTGTGTAGGTGTGTGTGTGCGTGTGTGTGTGTGTGTGTGCGTGTGTGTGTGCGTGTGTGTGTGTGTGTGTGTGTGTGCATTTGCATGACACACATTCCCCCTGACATGGCTCCAGCTCTGCTGTCTAGCGGTAGTGTGTGTGGCATGTAGCTGCATTGTGACCATACTGCAGGCTCAGATCTAGCATCCATCCATCCATCCATCCATCCATCCATGCATCCATCCATCCATCCATCTATCCATCCATCTATCCATCCATCCATCCATCCATCCCATCCATCCCATCCATCCATCCATCCATCCCATCCATCCATCCCATCCATCCATCCCATCCATCCATCCATCCATCCCATCCATCCATCCATCCCATCCATCCATCCATCCTTCCATCCCATCCATCCATCCATCCATCCATCCATCCATCTATCCATCCATCCATCCATCCATCCCATCCATCCCATCCATCCATCCATCCATCCCATCCATCCCATCCATCCATCCATCCCATCCATCCATCCCATCCATCCATCCATCCATCCCATCCATCCATCCATCCCATCCATCCATCCATCCTTCCATCCCATCCATCCATCCATCCATCCATCCATCCATCCATCCATCCATCCATCTATCCATCCATCCATCCATCTATCCATCCATCCATCCATCCATCCATCCATCTATCCATCCATCCATCCATCCATCCATCCATCCATCCATCTATCCATCCATCCATCCATCCATCCATCCATCCATCTATCCATCCATCCATCCATCCATGTACTAAAACACGTTACAGAGTCCACTGCCTCCGATGTGCCATTTTGGCCCTGACACAAACGTCCCTGAACTGTGAGTTTTATATCAAAAGGTTTCACAACAATAGTGACAGAAGTCGGCTTTTAGCAAATTCAAATGTAAATACTTCATACTGATAAAACGTTTGTTGTTCTTGCACTGTTGGATACGAAAGTATTATTTTAATGAGGTCGTAGTCACACAGTAACTCTGGAATAGTAAGCGGCCTAACGTGGAACATTTTAAAAACTCTTCAAAGGTTTCTAAATCTCCAAATTCAAAATCTTACTTATGTCAAAAACTGTTTCTGATCAACAGTGACAAAGCTCTCTGTCGTTTTAGTGCTGTGGCTTTGCTCAGATAAACAAATCAGAAGTGGACAAACTTCCAGAGTTCCTAAACAAACCACAGTTTTATGCTTAAAAACAGTCCAGAAGGAGAAGGATATGCCCAAAGTTAGCATCGTTAGGTCTGTTTTTGTCCTTGGCAGGCTGAGCATGTTGTGCAACTGAAGTCTAACAGAAATTAGCCACCTGGCATGGCCGCTTTGCTAACTGAATTATCTAGATCCATGATAGTTTCTGGCTGACCCAGTCAGACATATTTCTCTGTGCATGGTGGTTGGTCTTCCTGCCTGAGGCTGCGGATGGCTTCCTGCTTAACATGACTACACTTTAATCAGAGAAACAAGTTTGTTAAGTTGGCGAGAGACACGCTGTGTGTGGTCATTAGGAGAGAACTTGTTCCTGTTTATTTTGAAGGAATGCAACTCCATCTCCAGAACAATGATTTCATTAAAGGGTGACTTTATTCTTCAGTTTGATTTAGCCTTCCTGTGACTTCTCGTTGCAGGGAATCTAAATTGAAGAGACTTACTATTGGCTTCAGAATAGTAGGGCAACCCACCGGAGTTCCAAGAGAGGTAGCATCCTCAGACACGCTGGCATGGATAAATGAAAAAAACAAAACAAAAACATGCTGATGGTTAGAGTAACTGCATCTGAACCACATGGTCATAATTTACTCAACAAAACTGAGTCAGTGTTTAGATAACTTGTTGTTTTTGCATTTCCTCCTTCTCTACATGTTTTAACCTCAAAGCAACCTAAACAAGCAGCTGTACTTTTGTTCCATGTCCTGATTGTAGTTGTGTTGTGTTCTTCATGGTGATCTTACACAAAACTGAACCTGTTTCTTCTCTAAATCTACTTTCCGCACAAGTTATGGAGAAACGTTAGCCTAGTGAACTAGACCAAATTCTTGCTTTGCAAAGTTTGGTCTAGGCACGCTCCATTGGAACCTCAGCAGCTCCCACCAGGACTCTGGCTAGCCAATCACAGCTCTCTAGAGGGGTTTCAAACACATAAAGAGCTGTGATTGGTCCATAATGGTGGGCCAATCATAGTGCTCTATCTGCTTAGTGAACAAATCACAGAGCTTTATCTGCTTTGTGGGCCAATCAGGGCACTCTATATGCCTGGTGGGTGGGATGATGCAACAGAGTGAAACAAGAGTATGTCACATTCATTGTCCAGTGGAATGTGGAGATCATTTGAAAGACAACGGTAGAACCCGCCCCACAACCGAGAGCCGTCAATGGAGCGTGGCCAGACTAAATAATACATTTATCTAGTCTGGCTTGCCAGGCTAGAGAAACGTGGCACAATTAGAGGAAATAGAAACTTACCCATAAATCAAATCATAGACAATTAAAAGTAAAGCATTCAATCCAAAAAAGCATTTCCCATTCAACATTTAACCTTACTTTAGTTATCAGTCGGTTATAAAAAAAAACAACTATTGAACTCGTTTATTATTTATTTCCCACTAGTACAATGATCATAATTCAGTGAAAACTGGACTTTTCTTTCAATGAGATGCATTTAAATGTGCTTTAGTATGTAACGTTTCACCTATTGCAGTAATCTCAGAGTTAAAAACATCATATTGAAGAAACAGCTAAAGGAATACAAAGTATTTCTGACATATTAAAACGAGTCATATCTCTAATTTGGTTGAATAGGATGTTACATTAGAAAGGTTTTAATCACATTTTTCATTACATGGTTATTTTTATAAAACTATTTGGTAATTAGCTGCAGCAGATAGCTGTGACATTAGCTGTAGCCCTACTGGGTTGGAAATGCCATAACAATTTAGCTGAAATAACCTTAAATTGGTTATTTATGACATAGTAAAGGCTTCAAAATAGCATTTGTAAATTGCCCTATTGTTAGATTTTATGACTTTATGTTTTATTTTGTTTTGATCGATGTTTGTGATCTTATGTCTGTGATTTGGGGGCAGCAGTAGCTCAGGTGGTAGAGCGGGTTGCCTCATGATCGGAGTGTCATGGGTTCGATATCCTGCTGTTGTGTCCTTGGGCAAGACACTTCACCCAACTTGCCTGTGTTAGTGGTGGTCAGAGGGGCCGACGGCGCCAAATGGCAGCCTCGCCTCTGTCAGACCTCCCCAGGGCGGCTGTGGCTACAAGTAGCTTACCATCACTAGCAGTGTGTGAATGTGAGAGTGTGTGAAAGCATCTTTGGGGGGTCTAGAAAAGTGCTATATAAGTTCAATGCATCATTATTATTATTATTATTATTATTATTATAAGTGCTTTATAAATAATATTTACTTACCAGATTGTTGATTAGAATGTTTCTCTGTTTCTCCAAACTGAGGCCATTTATAGAGTTGTGCACCATCAACATGGATTAATCGTTCATAACTGCTACTGTGTTTTAGGAGATGTGACTTTTTGAGTTTTATTATCTGCTGCTTAAAAGAAGTTTCACAATTAATATCATCCATCCATCCATCCATCCATTTGTGGCCGCTTATCCAGGGTTGGGTTGCGGGGGCAGCAGCCTAAACAGGGAGGCACAGACTTCCCTCTCCCAAGCCACTTGGTCCATCTCCTCCAGGGGAATCCCAAGGTGTTCCCTGGCCAGCCGAGAGACATCGTCCCTCCACCGTGTCCTGGGATTTCCTTTAGGTCTCCTCCCAGTTGGACGAGCCCGGAAAACCTCACTAGGGAGGAGGCCAGGAGGCATCCTAACTAGATGACCCGAGTCACCTCAACTGGCTCCTTTCGATGTGGAGGAGCAGCCGGTCTACTCTGAGCCCCTCCCAGATGACCGAGCTTCTCACCCTGTCTCTAAGGGAGAGGCTAGACAGCCTGCAGAAAAAAAGTCATTTCAACCACTTGTATCCACAATCTCGCTCTTTTGGTCGCTACCCAAAGCTTGTGAACATATTGCGGGCAGGAACGTAGATCGGTAAATCGAGAGCTTTGACTTCCAGCTCAGTTCTCTATGCAGTGCTCGCATCGCTGCAGATGAAGCAACAACCTGCCTGTTGAGCTCACGCTCCATCTTTCCCTCACTCGTGAACAAGATCCCGAGATACTTACACTCCTCCACTTGGGACAGGACCTCATCCCTGACCCGGAGAAGGCATTCTACCCTTTTCCGACTCAGTGGTCTCGGATTTAGTGGAGCCGATTCTCATCCCAGCTGAGTCACACCTGCTGCAAACCGCTCTAGTGAGAGCCGGGGATCACATCAGGACCACATCATCTGCACAAAGCAGAGACTCAATCCTGAGGCCACCAAAATGAATCCACTCAACACATTGGCTGTGCCTAGAAATCCTGTCGATAAAGGTTATGAACAGAATCGATGACAAAGGGTGGCCTTTGTGGAGTCCAACTCTCCAACAGTCCAAATAAATTTTTTTCAATAAGGGAACCCCACTCCTTCATTTTCTCTCTCTTTTCCTCTTCCTACTGCCTCATTCAGGTGCCTCTCTTTAACCTTCTCGTCCCTCAGCTGACGCTCATCTCTCCGCTTCCTCTCTCCCACTTCAGTCCCGCTGCTGTCTTTACGACCCTCTCTCTAATGCACCTCTCAATTAGCGTTCGATGAGGCTTCCACTAAAGGCAATGTAAATAGGTAATTACATGTTGTCGCCCCCCCTTGATAATCCACTCTACTTCACTCATTTCCATCTGCCCCTCTCCTCTCAGAATCATAGGCGGCTGTCAGACTCGCTCCAGAAGAGCTCAGGCCTGTTAGTCCCAGCTGGTTTAACCCTTTCACCGTCCACATCAGGAGCTGTGTTCTGTCCACGGTTTTACCGTTTTTAAACATGTTCTTAAAATAAGAAATATTTTTAAATAAATGATTTCGTAGTATCTTAGCATAGCCATGGATCTTTCAAAAAGATTATTTTAGTATTATTATTCATATAATACTAACATGAAAACAAAAGGATGAATTGAAAACGGTTGAATAATTTATTGCTTTTGTAGCATATAAATATCTTTATTTATGCCAGAATTATCAGCTGTTTGCACTGTGATGCATTGTGGGTAGCTTGATGTAAGTATTTTTGATCAATATCCATAGAAGTGTGTGTTAAAAAATGTGCAAGGCAACATTTACTGCAGCATAACGGTTTATAACATTTAGAGTTTTAGGATGGCAGACACCTGTTGTTGGCAACACTCCGACTAGTCGTTAGCATTTCAATCTGGACAGAATATATATCTGTTTGACCAACTAAGGCTGGTGAGAGCACTATCCACAACAGGTAAGATAATAATTGTTTACAATCCTTTGACAGAAATCCTGTAAAAGATCTGAATGATCTCATTAATTATAACTAGAACTTGAAAAACAAATTGCTAAATGGTAATAAATATCTACAAGAGCTACTCAGAAATAAACGACATGAACTGTTAGATGAGAGAGCGATTGCAAGAACTTTATGTGTAGCTGATGATCAGAGAAGTAGGCACTGCACCTCTGTGACAGCTGCTTATGAGATGAAACTGTTTGCCTGAAGGCAGCAGTTTGTAGTGTGTGTGTGCGCGTGTGCGTGTGTGTGTGTGTGTGTTGGGGTATTATTGGGCTTATGCCTGCTGAGGCCACAAGAAGGAAACTGATTATGTATGAGCTTTATGGCGTCTGAAATAAATTTATGTAAATGCATCTTTGAATAGTCCTCATGTGTTACGTTGACAATAAAAATGTTCACCATGATGTATAAATAAATGCCTTTTCAATGTTATCAAGTCCCATCGTTCAACATCTTTCATACGTTCTGACCAAGCTCTTACCCAAAGCTGGTTTTTTCTTTGAAGCAGACCCAAAGGAAAACAGCTAAGAAACACCAGTGTGTCATCTGCAAATTGAATATAAAACTGAAATTAAATTGAGTAGAATTGACTGAATTAACTAAATTGGGTGTGCTTATTTATCAAAGTTGAAATATTTTTAGACACAAGAAAGTGTCATACAGTCATCTCTTCCTACATATAGACATTGATACACCAACGTACACTAGAGTACAGAAAAATTAGTGTCTGTTTTTGCTTAGGGGAGAAGCAGGAAAGGCACCGAAAGGAGGAAAGAGGTCAGATTATTGATAAGATAAAGGATGAAAAGGGAGAGTTGAACTGTTAAAACACATAGAAGATAGAAAGAAAAGACAGAATAGATAGAAGAGTGGTGATGAGTCAAGTACAAGACAGTCTAAGCCACACCGTAGTTACTCTTCTCTTTTTCTCTCAGTTTGACTTATTGACTTCTCATTTCAGCTAAATGTTGATGCATATCATCGGTGTTTATTGTTATGGTCAATCCATTTTAACATTTGAGCCATTAGCATGTGTCATCTGTAATGTAGAAGAAGAAGAAGAAGAAGAAAATATCATTTCTATAGCGCCTCTCAAGATAAAAATCACGAGGCACTTCACAAAAACAAAAAATGTAAAAATATAAAAAAGAAATTAGAAAATGGTTAAAAATATATATAAAATGCGCAATAAATAGACAATTGTGATTTAAAAAAAATAAAAAGTGGGTTTGTAAACACTCAGCAGGCCCAGGCTAGAGTCCGGGCTGCCCGGGTAGCCGCTCCAGCAGACTGCAAATAACATCAATGCCTAAACTACTGATTAATCAAGTGTTTTGCTCTCTCTGTTCCCAGGATATTTTTGTATCAGAGCTTGGTTCAGCTTTGCATGTCCTTCCGAGCTCTTGAAGTGGTGATTGACAACATTTTTAAAATGGCAGAGCTTGCTCAGAGTCAGGGTTTTCAGTGGGTCTTCCTCTGCTCTTTATTTATTCATTAGAGGTTGTTCCATCTTTTTACAAAGGAGATTACAATCAAGTACTTTAGAGTTCAGCGATGTCTCTGCTTTCAGCAAACAATGCATTTGGCAGGATTCGTGGATCTTTATCACCGTGTCGAATCATGGAGTTTGAACACACTTCTGTTTGTTCTGTGGTGCGTTTCGATGATTCATGTCTGAATGTTACCATGTTTTGCTGACATTTGACTGCAGTGCCAGATTTATGTGGCTCACCCAGATGTTGCTTCTCACCCTATCTCTAAAGGAGAGCCCGGCACCCTGTGGAAAAATAACTCATTTCAGCCGCTTGTATCCGTAATCTCGTTCTTTCAGTCACTACCTAAAGGTCGTAACCATAGGTGAGGGTTGGCACGTAGATCAACCAGTAAATCAAGAACTTTGCCTTCCAGCTCAGCTCTCATTTCACCGCGCCAGATCGATACAACGCTTGCATCACTGCAGACCCAGCACCAATCTGTCCGTCGAGCTCATGCTCCAGCTGTCCCTCACTTGTGAACAAGACCCCGAGATACTTAAACCCCTCCACTTGGGGCAGGACCTCGTCCCTGACCCGGAGAAGGCATTCTACCCTTACCCGACTCTAGGCCATGGTCTCAGATTTAGAGGAGCTGATTCTCATCCCAGCTACTTCACACTTGGCTGCGAACCACTCCAGCGAAAGCTGGAGATCACGTTCTGATGAATCAGAATCAGAATCAGAAAAAGCTTCATTGCCAGCGCTCCAGCGACCCAGAGCATAGGAACTTGACTCCGCAAACACAACCTGACCAAGGTTAAACACACACACATGTAGACAAAAACAGGTACATGCAGTCACGAGAGCAGCCAGAACGGCGCTCATTTCGTTAGATGAAAAGGGTGTTACATGAGGATAATTGGGGGTACGGTAAAAAAAAGGCATAGCAGAGTTAGTCCCAGCAGGGAGTAGCTCTATTATACAAAAAACTCCTCAACATAGAAGCACGAACATCACAGTTACAAAACATCAGACTCCGATAGGGAGGCGGGGTGGGGCGGGATCCTGAATCCTCTAACGGGAGCTGCCAGTACGGCGCTCAGCCAGCTGCAGTCGAACAGGTGGGAGGGAGAGATGAGGGCCAGAGAGCACATTGAGTTTCCTGCAGGTTGACCTCGAAGCAGAAGTCACAATCTGAAGGCAGGGGTGGAAGGTCGGGTCACAGCATCTGTCAGCATTCCTCCTATCGTGGGGGTGTGTTGATGGCAGCCTTGGAGGCAGCCTTGGCGTCAGATAAGGATAAACAAAACTTTGTTTAGGGCAGACAGAGATAATTTTCCTCTCTGCCTTGGAGGCTATTAAGTGGTCATTCATGTCCACCAGTGAAGCCAATATACGTTCTAACCATGCCCACACCGTCTGGCGACCCTCTCCGAGATGACATCCATCTTGCGCACTAACACAGGCAACGCCGCGAGGACATTGTCCAGCTTACGGTTCACCTCGAGTAACGTCCCAGTCTGTGAGGTCACCGCACGGGCGGCACATTCCGTGGGTACGGGTCGCACTCCAATCGCTCCCGTCTTCCCAAATTTCCAGAAAACCAGATATCCTCCCACTCCAATCAGAAGAAATCCAGTGATCATCAGGCCGAACATCCACAAATCTTCCACATCGTCGATGGACAACTGAGAGAGGCACACGATTCGCCAGATCTCCCAAGAATCGAGTGCATATCCCGCTGCGAATGTCCCTTGAGGACAGGTGGGAGCCCCCTTCTCCGTTCTCATCGTAGAAAAAATCTTATCAATCACGTTGAATGACCAGTTAATTAAGTCCATTTTCCATAAAAGAAGTAGTGATTTCAGGAGAAATGCAGAGGAGTGCTCTGTAGGCAGACAGGACAGAGAGCCTTGGGAAAAGCAGATAAGGGAGCTGAAGCAAACGCGTCTGTACTCTCTGAGAGCCGGATAAGAAGTCAACAGGACCGCATCATCTGCAAAAAGCAGAGACCTGATCCTCAGGCCACCAAAATGGATGCCCTCAACACCTTGGCTGCACGTATAAATCATGTCCATAAAGGTTATGAACAGAATCGGTGACAAAGGGCAGCCTTGGCGGAGTCCAACTCTCACTGGGAACGAGCCCGACTTACTGCAGACAGTGTGGACCAAGCTCTGACACCGGTCATACAGGGACATAACAGCCTGTATCTGAGGGCCTGGTGCCCCATACTCCCGGAGTACCCCCCCCCCCCCCCCCCCCCCCACAGGGCCCCCTGAGGGACGCGGTCAAACATATTTAAAAAACAAAAATAAAGAAAACACATTGACATGTAACAACATGTATTATGTGTGGAAGAAACATTGAAATAAAGATAAAATAGAATTAATGTTTACATCTTATCTTACTGAATTCAGTAAGTTAAACAGAACGATGTGAGATTAAAAATACACACTTTTTTTGCACAAACCTTGAATTTGTCAAATCAATGAACAGCTGATTTGCACAATTAATTATTAGAAATTTTAAATCTAGAAAAGTATCCATGAAGAAAAACTGAAAACATTATAAATTTGTTTTTTAAAATATTTTTAATTAAAACTAAATTTTCCAACTCAAATTCTTATGATAAATTTTTACTTTCAAATACTGGTGGAGTATAAAAGATCAAACAAAAGCACATGAAAATGTGTATTGCCTTAGTACTTGAGTGAAATGCTGAGTTTGATTGTAAGGGTTATTGTTTATTTTTTGGTAAATGTTTTCCAGATTTCTCACACAAGCCTTTGAGTTTTGGAGCTGAAGGTTTTTCCATTTGAGAAATCCTTTCAAATGGAAGTTTTCAGGAATGCCATTGAACGTAAGAGGTTCATCTGCAGGTTGGACTCCAGCTCCTTCAGGAATGTTTACATGTTGCGTTAAGCGTTTTTCTTTTTGTTTTGCAACCTTCACATCTCTGTGATTCTTTTTATACGTCTCTTCTTAGTTAGAAAAATAACGTATTTCCATTTAATTACATTGTTGTTATGTTTGACCTTTTGATTTTACCGAGCATAGAGAAAATACCTATTTATAGCTCTGCTGATTGATTTTTACGGTTGAGTGGACAAATGAAACCAACTAAATAAACTAACCATGAGACCCTGAGAGTATCTAGAGCTTAAACCTTACAAACAAGCCGTTCGTAATCTCTCATTTTTGCACATATCAGAATGATATTCGAGTGTTTTTCCAATTGCCTCGTATCTTTTTTCCTCAAAATAACAAACACACACACACACACATATAGTATTATTAACATGGCATACATAGACGCATACTGTATTATCAATGGGGCGGTAAACTGAGAAGAAGAAAGGTAATTAGAATCTGTCACGGCTTGGTCCCCACAGACGCCGCAGCTGGGATTTGTGCCCTTTAAACACCCACATTTCTCTTGACAACACGCTCAGGGCTCCTACTTCTGGAGTCTGTTTGCATCTGAGGGGAGATGACAGATAAACTGATAATCAGCTCATATGTGGGTTTACACACACACACACACACACACGCATGTGTGATCTGTAGTCAGAGACATCAAACAACTCTCCCTTCAAGCTATTTTAGCTGTTTTCTTTGTTTTGCTATAAGATCAGTGTGTTTGTTTACTACATTTAGGAATTAAACCAAAATCTTGTCATGTTTGTAAAAAAAGGCTTTGTTTGGGTTAATTAATACACGTGCAAACACACTCTTACACACACACACACACACACACACAAGGGTCAAGGGCCACTAGGGGAAACCGTTTGTGCTCATCGTCACATTGTCATTAAGGTAATGGTCATTGATTTATTGATTGTTTTACTCAAAATTTGCTAATTTTACTCCAGAAAATCTGACAGCAAAGACAAACTAACAAAGTTACCAAGACAGTTAAATATTTGCTCAATAACTTTTGGAATTAGCACATTTCTGGGCTATGATGTGGAGATTATACCAGGCAAAAATCACAGCATGGCTTCCTTCTTTTCCTGATTCTTAGGAATGCTTAATAAAAAGTAGTTTTTATCCCAGTTTTGGAAACATGTGGAGCGCTACATGTGTACATGTGGCTTCAGTTTTCTTACATAATTTAGGTCTTGCTGTAGAGGTCGACCTATATTACTTTTTCTAAAACCGATGCCGACGAGTAGGAGACACGATCCGCCGATGGTCGATATGTTCTGCTGATGTTTTGGGGCCAGTTTTCATGGCCAGCATCTAGATGTTTTCCACCTTGTTCTCATGCTAAAATGTCACTAATAACATCAATCGATGCACAACATTTCTGAAGCTGAATCAGTTTTCGAACAGTGGATTTAACTAACTGTTAAATCTCATTTTTGTGTGTTGCTCAGTGTTAAAGTCAGACATCTAAATAAAGTTATTCAAACACATAAACAAACTGACCAAGTCTAAATCGGTGAATAAAAAAAACAGTTTTAGTTCATTCATTTTGCAGATGTTATTCAGAAATGTAAATATTAATTTAAATTAAGTTCTGCGGCAGCACCTGGCTTCCCGGGGATGTGCCTGACTATAAATCGGCTTTACTAAAGAGGTATATCGGTCAATGCCAACATGTAAAAAAAATTATAAATATTGGCCGGCCAGTATATGAGTCTACCCCCACCTGATGGCATGTGTACTCATGAAAAGGTCTATTTCAGAGTGCTTATTATTATTATTGGGCAGCAGTAGCTCAACAGGTTGAGTGGGTTGTCCAGTAATCAGAAGGTTGCAGGTTTGATCCCGGCTCCGGACAGAAAATTTTGCTGTTGTGTCCTTGGGCAAGACACTTATCCCACCTTGCCCGCTGGTGGTGGTCGGAGGGACCGGTGGCACCTGTGCTCGGCAGCCTCGCCTCTGTCAGTACGCCCCAGGGCAGCTGTGGCTACATCGTAGCTCATCACCACCAGTGTGTGAATGTGTGTGTGAATGGATGAATGATACACTGTAGTGTAAAGCGCTTTGGAGTCCTTACTCTGAGAGGCCCTATACAAGTGCGGGTCATTCATCATTTGAAACAAAGGCTTCATCCCATTTTTTGCATCTATGAATGCTGGTCGTTGCTTACAATCAGAACTTCCTTCCACCCAAATGATCAACAGGCCGAAAACACAAAACACATCCGAGTTTTTCTGAATTAAACACAGGATTAAGTCCTGCATCGTGTTTGCTGATGTTTAAAGGGACCCCGACTTAAACTCACTGTTATCCCAGATGAAAAATGAAGATGACGTGAATTTTGTCCCACATAGCTCATGATGCTGTATGATGTAACAAACACAAATCGGCTCTTCTGTGAAGCATCTGTCAGTCTGCCACTGTTTCAACAGGACAAACAGAATAAGTTAATTAGTATGTCTAATTGCATTCGGTGGCTTAGCTTTTGGAATATGGAATCAAATTAGGATCCTCACTGTTCTTTTCCGTGGCACACAGCTAGCCTTAAGCTACGTTTTTCAGGATCTGTCTTTTGTCTTTATCTCTCTCAACATCCCTTCCAGCTGTACTACGCCATCGCTTTGTAGTCTCCCCTCTCCTCTCTCATCATCCACCCACTTCTATCTTTTTATTTCCTTTCCATTTTCGGATCACAGGCTCTCCTTCTTAATTGCCTTTCCTCACTTCAGCTTCCTCGCCGCCCAACTTTGTAGCATTCCTCAATTAAAAAATACTAATTTCTCGACAAGTTTGGGAAAAATCTGCAGTAAGTTATGTGATGATGTTGGAACTAGCTTTTTAAGCTCATGTGTCACTGCCGTTAACGTCAAAGTGTTAAACGCGTTTCCTGCCATAGTCTCACGTCTTGCTCCTTTGTCTGCCTCGCATGGAACCCTCAGCCTGTCTGCCGATCTATGAGGCGGTCATTATTCTGTCAGAAGCCATCCTAGAGATAAGTGTAACAGATATCAGCAGGCCCAGGCAGACAGACGGTGTATAATTGAGTGATAGAGCTTAATGTAAGTGAATGGCTTAGTGCTGACTGTGATCCGCAGCAGCAGCAGCATCTCATGCACAGAGGGAGACTTTCTGTTATTCCCTCAGTAATCCCACCAACAACAGTCATGCAGATTACAATCTGGTGCCTACCTGGCTGGGCTTTTCTGTGCTTGGGTGTGCGCGCACATGTGTGTGTGGACCTCATCGTTTCTGTCCTGTTTTTCTGTTCTCATTCATTCTCCATCCTGCTTTGGTTTTTCCTCGTCTCCTCGTGTGCCGTTTTATCTGCCCTCCATCACCAACCGCCACCTCACCACCCCAACTGAGTTATCTTAGCCTTTTAATTAACGTGACATGCTGTGAAGTGAGATACTAAATAATGCAGGCTTTTCCAGTGACACCAAATCAGCTGGAGTGATTAGTGGACACACACACACACGGCACAACCCCCAAAGTGATGCCCTGCTCTAGGGAACAACAATGGTAATGTGATGCATTACTAAATGAATGGCTACAGTTTGACACGTTTAGCACCTCGTATCCAGAGCAGACATTTTTATCGTGCTATCGAGGAGACAATCATCACCGTTAACAATAATATCTGTTAGTTTCAAAATAAGTTCAAAGCCAACAGCATTACTGGGTGTATTATGATTTATATTTAAGAGGTTAGAAGGTCGAGTGTTTAGGCAATAATTCGAATCATTGTTAAATCTTTAGAATCAATGAAAATGTAATCAAATTAGTCAAATATAAATATAAAGGTTTTATCTCAGCACCTGTCTAATATCAGACTGCCTTTTAAACAAAATCATGCACTTTAACTGAGGCCTAGTCCACACGTAGCCGGGTTTTTTAAAAACGAATATCCGCCCCTCCAAAAACTTGCATCCACACCACCTCGTTTAAAAGAAAAACTCTGTCCACACGTACCCGGATAAATACGTTGTTAAGGACATGCCAGACCTGTAGGCGGCAGTACTTCCCCCGTTCTTAACCTCGTCCTTCGTCTGTGGTCTTCCGCAAGGAGCAGTAGTTCTGCTTGCAAAATCAAACGAGCAAAAAGCGCTTGGACGATTGATAAAGCGAGCGCAGCTCTGAGGGCATCCATGCTGTCGGCTAGTGTAAACACAGGTCGCACACGTGATGTCAGCATTTTTTTGTCGCGGAAAGTGACGTTGCGGACCTTAAAAGTCCGGTTTTGTCTGTCCACACGCAGACACCCAAAATGGAGAAAACGCTGATCTTCACTTTGGCCGGAGTTTTTAAAAAGATCCGTTTTCGTGTGAAAAAACTCCGTTTTCGTGTGGATGACAGGCCAAAACGTAGAAAAATATCTACGCTTTGGTAGATCCCCGGCTACGTGTGGACTGGGCCTCACTTAATATTTTAATCAAAGAGCACTTGTTCTAAAGTGTTCCCCACCATTCAGGACTTGTTCATGCGACTCACCTAGGAGAATCCCCTCGTTCTTAACCCTGATGACATTTAATCGTTCTGTTTTCACCCTGATCTTTGTGGTCCTTGAACAGTTTGTTGTTCTAAAATCTACTGTGTTTCATTTAAGTTTCCTGAAACTGAGCTTCATCCCAGGAAGTGTCTTTGTTTGGTCCGAGCCGTTGTGAGGTTCCTGCGTCTTTGACCTTGTCAGTAGATAAATGGAAACGGTCTGCCCCGTTTTGTGATTCTGCTCATGTGAACACAACAAATTAGGTCCAAGCAAGAGTCCATTTTTGTTTTTGCTTTGTTTAAAGAGCAAAATGAATCAAAAAACAGATATTATTGGCTGCATGGTTGTGATGATTAATCTTGTTATTCTTTTTCACATTTTCACAAATGAGGTGATTAATAATAATAAACAATTATTTTCATTTCCTTTGTGTTGCTACTGCTTCAACAAGGTAGCATGATTTCAAATAGCAGAGTCCACTGTAGCGTACAGTAAATCAGTGCACAGGACTTAATTTGTGCTGGGACAGATCCAAGGTATCCCAAAGCAATTGTTTTGGACTTAACCAAGTGGAAAATCCAGTGTGGCTTTGGTTGTTTGCTGCCTTCATCACTGGAATGTTATGAGCTGAGTTCCAGGCTCCTTCCATCCCACCCACCCACCCCTTCCCCTTTTTTAATCAGATGGCTTGTTCAGCACTAGAGTGCTGCTCCTGCAGATGATGATGGTGAGGATGAAGATGAGGAGGAGGAGGAGGAGGAGGAGGGGGAAGAGTAGGATGAAGATGATGATGAGGGTGATGAAGATGATGAGGAGGTGGAGGAGGAGGGGGATGAAGGTGATGAGGAGGAGGAGGAAGAGGAAGAAGATATTGATGATGATGATGAGGAGGAGTAGGATGAAGATGATGATGAGGATGATGAAGATAAAGATGATGAGGAGGTGGAGGAGGAGGATGAAGATGATTCCAAGATTCCAAGATTCCAATTCTCGCGCTGCAAGATTCCAATTCTCGCGCTGCTCTGGGTGGCTGCATGTTGGAGTAGCTCTGTTAACTTCATGTAAGTTTTGCTTTTTTTGGACATTTTTTTTCTAGCGTCTTAAGAAAAACTGTATTTTTTTTTTTTTTTTACCTTTTACTTTTCTGTTTCTGGTGCTGTGAAGCTTAGAGTATGTTTACTGCTTTTTTTTTCACTTTTTGAGCATTTGTCATGATGCGTAACCATGGCAACAAGCTGGTTTACAATCGGGAGCAACTGATTAACATTGGAAAGGCTGAAATTATACCTAAACTGAAGCCACAAATCCCAAATTAGCTCAAACGTAAGAAGCGTGGGTGCAGAGCAGGAGCAAAACGGAGAAGAGAAAGAGGAAATTCAAACCATCTCTTCCATCGATCATAATGGGCAATGTGAGATCACTGGCCAACAAGATGGATGATCTCCAAGCCCTTTCAAGGACTCAGCCAGAGTTTCGGCAGTGCATTGTTATATGTTTCACTGAGACGTGGCTGCAGAACCATATCCCAATTCCAGCGTCTCTGCCAGGATTCCTGACTGTATGAGCAGACAGAGATCTGAAGAGGAGCGGGAAAAGCAAAGGAGGTGGAGTGGCAGTGCTTGTCAACAACAGATGATGCCATCCATGTCATGTTTCAGTGAAATGTCATCTCTGCAGCCCAGATGTTGAACTCTTGGCAATAAGTTGTCACCCATATTATTTGCCAAGAGAGTTCACCAGTGTTGTCTTGGCAACCATTTATATTCCACCTTCAGCCATTGCTGAAAGTGCATGCGATACCATCAGTTAGAAAATGGCCACAGGATGCTGAAGAAGCCCTGCAGGGTTGTTTTGAGACCACAGATTGGATGACTCTCTGCCAAGGATATGAAGAGGACATCAATGCCATGACTGGATGTGTCACTGACTATATAAACTTCAGTGTGGACAACATCATACCCACCAGAACAGTGAGATGCTTCGCTAAAAACAAACCCTGGATCACCAGTGAACTGAAGAATCTGCTAAATGAGAAAAAAGAGCCTTCAAGGAGGGATACAGGGAATTATTGAGGAGCATACAGAAGCAACTGAAGATCAAGATCAGAGACAGCAAGGAGGCATACAGGAAGAAGCTGGAGACCAAACTACGGAGGAACAATATCAGAGATGTCTGGTCAGGGATGAAGAAGATCACAGGCTTCAAGCAGAGGAAGTATTGCACAGATGGCAGCCTGGACACAGCCAATGAACTGAACAAGTTCTTCAATAGGTTCAGTTCAGGAACAAACCCAGCATCCTCCTCACCTGTCCCCAGCCAATCAGACATCCCATCCTCCCCTGATCCAACATTTTCCTGTCACTTGCCAGCTCTTTTGTCCTCTAACGCAGTTATGGACTCTTCTGGTTCTATAAATCTGTCTTCAACCAAGTCAGGAAATGCTGCTGCCCCATTTGCCTCCCCCTCCCACCTATCTGTCTCTAGAAGTCAGGTGAAGAGGCAGCTGGAGAGACTGAACAGGAACAAGGCTGCAGGTCCAGATGGTGTCAACCCCAGAGTACTGAAGGCCTGTGCAGAGCAGCTCTGTGGGATTCTGCAGCACCTCTTCAACCTCAGCCTGGCCCAGGAGAAGGTTCCAGTCCTATGGAAGACATCCTGCCTTGTTCCAGTTCCAAAGAAAACTCACCCATCAGTCAATGACGACTACAGACCGGTTGCCCTAACATCCATCATGAAGGTCCTGGAGAGACTCCTGATGGTCCACCTGAATAAGCAAACTAGGACATATCAGGACCCGCTGCAGTTTGCTTATTGCCATGGAGCTGGAGATGAAGATGCCATCATCCAGCTGCTTCAACCAGCCCACTGTCATCTGGACAAAGCAGGCAGCACTGTGAGGGTCATGTTTGATTTCTCCAGTGCATTTAACACAATCCAGCCTGATGTACTTTGCCAGAAACTCCAGAAGACACAGGTGGGGGCCTCAGCTTTCACCTGGATTAAAGACTACCTGACAAACAGACCAGTTTGTGAGACTGAAGAACTGCGCATCAAACCAGGCAATCAGTAACATTGGAGCACCACAGGGGACTGTACTCTCACCATTCCTTTTCACCCTGTACACCTCAGACTTCCAGTACAAATCAGAGACGTGTCATCTACAGAAATACTCCGATGACTCTGCAGTTGTCGGGTGTATCAGAGATGGACAGGAAGCTGAGTACAGAGAGCTGGTGGAGCGCTTTGTGGCATGGTGTGGAAACAATCATCTGTCCTTCAACGTGAACAAAACAAAGGAGATGATTTTAGACTTCAGAAGAAACAGGGTGGAGTCAAACACTGTTTCCATCATGGGAGAAGAAGTGGAGGTGGTTGAGGAATACAAATACCTTGGAGTTCACCTGGACAACAGACTGGACTGGAGAAAGAACAGCGAAGCCGTTTACAAGAAGGGGCACAGCAGACTGCACTTCTTGAGGACGCTTAGGTCCTTCAATGTCTGTAGCAAGATGCTGCACATCTTCTACAAGTCTGTTGTTGAGAGTGTAATCTCTTCAGCCATCGTCTGTTGGGGTAGCAGCATCAGAAGCAGAGACCTGAAAAGGCTCAACAGCCTAATAAAAAAGGCTGGTTCTGTTCTGGGGACGACTTGTGGAACCGCTGGAGGAGATAATGCAAAGAAGGATTCTCCAGAGAATCAAGGAAATGATGGACAACCCTGAGCATTCTCTTCACAAGACTGTCCGACAACGGAAGAGTGTCTTCAGTCAGAGGCTTCTTCAGTTTGGCTGCAACACTGACCGTTACTGGAGATCCTTCCTGCCAACAGCCATTGTAATATACAACAACTCTTTGATTACTTGATTATTCTTATTATTCTGAGCTACTACAGCAATCAGCGTCCCTCTGGGATTAATAAAGTATATTTGAATTGAATTGAACTGAATTGAATGATGATGATGAGGAGGAGGGAGATGATGATGAAGATGATGATGAGGAGGAGGAAGCGGAGGTGGAGGAGGAGGATTAAAAGAAGATATTGATGAGGAGGAGGAGGATGAAGATGATGATGAAGATGAGGATGAAGATGATGATGAGAAGTAGGAGGAGGAGGAGGATGAAGATGATGATGATGAGGAGGAGGAGGAGGATGATGATGATGATGATGAAAATGATGATGATGAGGAGGAGGAGGAGGAGGAGGAAGATGATGATGATGAGGATGATGAGGAAGATGAGGAGGAGGAGGAAGATGATGATGATGATGATGAAAATGAAGATGATGATGATGATGATTATGATGAGGAGGAGGAGGAAGATGATGAGGAGGAGGTTGAGGAAGATGATGATGAGGAGGAGGAGGAAGATGATGATGATGATGATGATTATGATGAGGAGGAGGAGGAAGATGATGAGGAGGATGATGAGAAAGATGATGATGATGAGGAGGAAGATGATGATGATGATGAGGAGGATGATGAGGATGATGAGGAAGATGATGATGAGGAGGAGGAGGAGGAAGATGATGATGATGATGATGATGATGAAAATGAAGATGATGATGATGAGGAAGATGATGATGAGGATGATGATGAGGAGGAGGAGGAAGATGATGAGGAGGATGATGAGGAGGATGATGATGATGATGATGATGATGATGATGATGATGATGGTGAGTCTGTTCAATTACAGAGATCCTGTACACACATACACAAAATAACAAGTACACAGGACCGCTCAGCTGCACACGGATGCTGATATACTCGGGTTGGGGACATAAAAAAGCGAAATGAGGGCTGAAATCCTTTTCAGTTCTCTTTAGGTCTCCTTGCTCATGGCATATCCCGTTATGAACTATTTAATGATGTAAAGACATGATAAAAAGATTTTTTCAAGCATTTGTAAAGGTCTAAGTCTTTTTAATGTGCTCGATTCTAGACGGGGTTAAAAACTGTTTCTAAATGGCCGCGGTCTGAATGCCTGATGATTAGCACAATGAAACCATATTAGCTTTGATGTTGCTGACAACAGCAAATCAGAAAAGTTAGCCAGACTTTATGAGCGTGGCTGATAGTGAGGAGCTGAGTGTTTCTGCAGAGCGCAGGAACAATGGAGGAGAGGCTGAACAATACTCTGCTGGTAGGGATATTAATGCAAATAAATGCCTTTAATTTAGAAGAATGTCTGACTTGCACAATATAGACTCGTTAAAATGTTCACTTCAGAATGTAGACTAACGATTCCATTTGTATGCATGTACACTTGCAAAGATGTGTGCACATCCAGAAAATTTGAATAATTAAGTACAAACAGTAATATTGAGAAAAATAACACAAATTGGCCATTTATTACACCTTATTTATTAACTATGTAACCTTAACCCCACTTCACAAGAACAACTACACATAAAATATGTAAAAAATAATATATAAAATTTTAATTTTTAATAAATATTATAACAAATACAAAATTAAATCAGAAAAAGTTCTTATATATATATATATATGAACATGTTCACCATCCATCCATCCATCCATTGTCTGAACCCGCTTGTCCATGTGGGCATGTGTGGTCGCGCCGGGGGGGTGGGGGGCTGGTGCCTATCTCCAGCAGTCAATGGGCAATCAGGCGGGGTACACCCTGGACAAAGTGCCAGGCCATCGCAGGGCAACACAGAGACACACAGGACAAACTATCATGCACGCACACACACTCACACCCTCACACCTAAGGACAATTTAGACAGACCAATCAACCTAACAGTCATGTTTTTGGACTGTGGGAGGAAGCTGGAGTACCCGGAGAGAACCCACGCATGCACAGGGAGAACATGCAAACTCCATGCAGAAAGATCCCAGGCCGGGAAGCGAACCCAGGACCTTCTTGCTGCAAGGCAACAGCTCTAACCACTGCACCACCGTGCAGCCCCTATGTTGACCAATGAACATAAAAATGTTATGGTATAATAATTTGCACTGGAAATTAATTTTGTATTGTTTGTGAATTATGAGTAAGGCTTCATAAATTGTAAATGTAAAACAAGATCTGTGTGTGCATGTGTGTGTGTGCGTGTGTGTGTGTGTGCATGTGTGTGCGTGTGTGTGTGTGTGTGTGTGTGTGTGTGTGTGTGTGTGTGTGTGTGTGTGTGTGTGTGTGTTATTGTTTAAATATTCTTTCACAGAATCATGTCCTTGCTCTGTTGAATGATTTGAATTAAGTCTCAAAGTGTGTATTACGCATTTTAACCAATTTGGTGTTGTCATACAGGATTGAATCAAATAGTGTTTTTAGCACTAATGCACCTTTAATGAATGTGATCTATGACTGTGTATGAAGATACACATAATACTGGTGCACTAAAGTTCCCCTCATCACTGTCTGCTGACTCTGCTCGCTCTTCCCGTCTCCCGTTCAACACCGTCGGTTTCTGGACAGCAGCAGTAATCTGCAATTTCTCTCGGTGTTGTGTGATTTGAGTTGGGAAATTTCTGACACTTCCCTGTCTCTTTTTGATGCCAAACATTCACACTGGGCTCTGCTGATGGCAGAGAGACACGGAGAGAAGGTGAAAAGTAAAGAAAGACTAAACTGAGAATGAGTGATGTTCAGGTAGAGAGGGATGAAAAGGGAAGGCGATGTTTTGTTTAAGAATGTTTTGGTTCTAGGAAAAAAATGCAGGAAGAAAAGCAGTGAAGAAAAAGATGGAGTCCAAGGAAGGAATTGAGCTAAGGATGAAAGGATAGAGATGCTGAGCTGTATGTTTATCCAACACTTTGTGCAGCATCCCCAGCAGATAACAGTCTCCTCCCACTTTAATCTCCCCATCATACATCAATCCCTTGGTCTGTCCTACCCCCCATCTTAAAGCCATCCACTCCTTTTCATCAGGCTGAAATCATGCTGTTTTGCTGCACATTTGGGAGAAATTCAACATTGAAGTACATCCTGCTTTTCTAGATTGTGTAACAAGTAAAATCCGAAGCTGGAGATGAATAGAACCAAAAAAGAGAAATTCAGGCCACCGCCCGCTTGGGAGATGAGGACCGAACTTCAGAGGAGACTGATGTTTTATTGCAAACTGTTTGCCATAAGTTGAAATTCATCAGCTAGTTTGTGAACTTTCTCACAAACACGCACGCAAACACACCTCAGGCGACGAGTGTATGGTCCTAATGAAGCGAGGAGAGGAGAGGCAGCTGCAGAAGTGGAGTGTGAGGCCTGGAGGGATCTCACACACTTTAAGTCTGCTTCTGTGTGTGTGCGTGCATATGTTGGTGTATGCCCGCATGCATGTGTGAGTGATATATATATATATACACACACACACAAAATATCTGAAACCCTTAATGTGGACTTGTCTTGTCTCCTTAGGTTGTGAAGGCTTGTTTCCATCATCCTGTCGTTCAGTGAGGCAGTGAGCTCACGGTGGATACAGCATGCATGTGTCGACTTATCCCACGATGCTCCCTGCCCATCCAGGCCTACTTCTTCTCAGCTTCCTCTTCCTGGCTGATGCCGACTGTGAGTGCTTCCTCTTGTTATCCTCCTCGCACTGAAACACACACTAACTGATGCACAAAGGTCGAGTGCAGATCCATCAGATAAGTTCTAAATGAAGCTGGCACAATAAACCCAGACAAATAGCCAGAGATTAAACCAGCTGCAACAGATGTTGAAGACCAAACAGGATCATGACCTACACGTCGTTTAGTCTGTCTGGAAAATTTTAAGAGACAACAGTAGTAGAGACCGACAAAATACCCAGAACTAGTTCAGTTTTTGCTTCATTTATGAAGAAAACAGCCTGTAAAGTTGAATAAACCACTAAAGCTAAATGTTCAAAGCTTTTATGAACCATCTTGGTTTAGAACTGGACCCTTGAGGACGGAAGAAAACTGAATGCAATATAGTGCATGACATAAAACTTTATTATTACACATATAATGTGTACATTATTGAAAATTACAGACAACCGCAATAAATGCAAAGTAATTTACCCTTTATTTCTCCTGCAGCATTATGTTTTTCTCAATTGACCCTTTTACTGTTTGTAAACAATATGACGTCAGCGAGAATGCGTGCGCAGCTTGGCAACAGAGAATGGCGTTGTGTCAGGCTTTATCAAGCTACGCTGCGGGGTTATCACCGGCAAATCTTGAATGTTATATTATTAAACTCATTTTAACGAATGGCAACAGACTCCCGGATCCCTGTGGCATTACGGAATGGGTGGAAGATGTAGGTG
Source organism: Nothobranchius furzeri (assembly GCF_043380555.1). Classification (NCBI taxonomy): domain Eukaryota; kingdom Metazoa; phylum Chordata; class Actinopteri; order Cyprinodontiformes; family Nothobranchiidae; genus Nothobranchius; species Nothobranchius furzeri. The sequence goes on along the minus strand of NC_091747.1, from coordinate 76,453,436 downwards.
CGTGGCCAGATATCCAGTGGCCCGATATATATACGTTTTTAGTGGAGAGGCCCAGTAAGTACACACGTGAGAAGCTACGGGCATACAAATCATTAGATGCATACAACTATGTTGTCTGTGGCCACGTACAGAAAGTAAAATATCACGACATAGACTCTGAGTAAACACAGAAGGCACAAAATCAGGACTCGAGGAGTCCAATGACACCTCGCCTGTTAATAAATAGACTGCTTAAAAGCAAACCAGCAAACGCAACTTACTTTATTTAATAGAACACACGTTAACCAGCTTTCTGGTGTAATCTTAGTACATAATTACCTTACCTGATATAAAATGGCCGCTACAAACTCGAGCATTTCGGATCGTGTTTTCAGTCCAGTTTTCATCAACCCTTTTGATGGCCTGCAGCAACAGACGCCTCCGATTTTGTTGAAATGGATGTGCTCCCTTCGGAATTCTGTGAAGTTTCAGTCCACTGCTTGAAGAGAAGCGATTCTGGCATCCATACACGCAACAACCCGACATTTTTAAGGGTTTAAAACGCTGTTTTAGTTTCGAGTGTGAATGAGGAAGCCTTCACACTCGTTGCCAGGCTGCACGCGCAACTTTTGATGACGTAGGTAGTAAAAGGGTCAATAGGAAGCGTAAGTCTCCTCCCTTTCCCGTCAGCTCATGAGTCCCCAGAAGAACGACGAAATGAATGCAAGTCAACGAGGCCAAAAGAGCTATTTTCTAATCCACTTTGCATTATGCCCTGCGTCATATGTCAAACTTCAATTTAAGTGAAAAGTAATGAAGTGTGTTTCGACCACGCCTGTCATGTATTTTGAGATTTATCAGCTTGTAAAAGTTTATAATTAGTAAGTAAGTAAGTAAATTTTATTTATATAGCACTTATCACAGACATAGAATCACAAAGTGCTTCACACCGATCAAAATAAAATAAAACTAAGTCATAAAATTGTATTGATCTCAAAACAGAATCAGATTAACATCAGAAAAATTTAAGACATAAAATTATAAATTGTCATAAACAGATGAAAAATTAAACATTTGAGTTAAAAATAAGAAAATAAAAGATTTAGGTAAAAGCTGCTTTAAATAAAGGGGTCTTTAGCTGTTTTTTTTTTAAAGTGTCCAGACTGTCAATGCTACTAAGGATAAAGGAAGATCATTCCAGAGTCGGGGTGCAAAAGTCTGGAAGGAGCGATCACCTCGACTTTTATATCTGGTCTTTGGAACTTCTAGAAGGTTCTGGTGGGTGGACCTGAGGGCTCGGGTTGGAGCATAAGGCTTTAACATTTCAGTAATATAGGGAGGAGCTTGACCATGTGAGTTATAGTCAGGATTCTAAAATGAATTTTAAAGTTAACAGGTAACCAGTGCAGAGACGTCAGAACAGGAGTGATGTGAGCTCTTCTGTTTGCTCCAGTTAGGAGCCTCGCTGCAGAGTTCTGGACCAACTGAAGGCGGTCAAGGGCTTTTTTGTTAAAACGTGTGAAAAGTGTGTTACAGTAATCTAGACGGGAGGAGATAAAGGCATGGAGAACCATTTCAAGTTCATGTTTTGACACCAACCTTTGCTGTTTGGAGATATTTCTTAAATGATAAAAACAGTTTCGGACCAAAGTTTTTGAGTGACCTTCAAGAGACACTGATTGGTCAAAATCACACCCAAATTTCTTAAGTTTGTCTTGACGGCAGAGGATAAATGACCAACCTTTAGACTAATTAGCGTGACTACAAATCTCAGCACGTTGCATGTATGATGTCATCATATAATCTCCTCTCCCCCAACTTGGCTGCGACTTAACAAATGGCCGGGTCCATAGTGTTTCTTTCCTCCTGAAGGAAGGACTCAAAGTTTGCTGAACTTACAGCCATTTTTCCTCTGCTTGTCTTCATGTCTGGTTCGATGACGTCACGTTGGTGATGCGCATTTGTAGTCCTGGATGTATTTTCACACAAAACCTAAAATAACTTTTGCCCCCGCTGGAAAATAAGTGTTTGCGTTTGTCTTTAAAATCCACAGACGTCACTGATAGGTAATTAAATGTTTATCCCATATTACCTTAAAGGACGACACAAAGAGAGAGAGAGAGAGATTATTTGTAATGTCCGTGAATCGCCATGCGAGAGCTGGGCGGAAACCCATCCATGGAGCTAACCAGCCCCCCTCTGTTCCTGGGGAAAGCCTTCAGCTCACCAGCTCTGCATGCCCGCATTCTCCACCAAGATTGTAGGTAATATTTAATCTCCATAACCCTGGAGCCTGAAATAAACACTCTTGACAACAAGGGCGACATTTTACCCTGAGTCCCCAAAATATGGAGAGTTAACGCAGAGGAACCTCCTCCGAGGCTTCCCCACGTCACTCCCCATGTGTTCTCAGTTTGCCAGGGGTTTTATTTAGCAAAGGATGGAAAAGGCGGGGCCTTCTCAGGTTACAGAGGTACAGAGGTTTGGTTGGAATCAACATCCTTGACTGCAAACGAGCTTCTCTGCTCAACCTTTCATGAACAGCCACAGTTGGCAAACACAGAGATTCATGAAGTGTTAATAACACAAATTGGGCATCTTTTAGGCCTCACAAAGGTACAATTATAAAAATACCCAACAGTCACATGTGAAATCCATGGCACACAACAAATGGGATTAGAAAATAGCTTTTACACGCTTGCATTCCTTTTGCCGTTCTTCCGCTGACCCGTGGTCCAGAAGTAGATGAGCGTGACTTGGGCTCCTTATAGTAACTTACCCTGCAGATCAATGTATATAAAAACAAAAATGTACACACATCATTGTACTCCTCCTGTGTGAGGACACACCTACCTCCTGGTCTGTGTCTATGATTTTTTAAGGGCAGCCGTGACTGGTGGCAGTAAGGTGCTTTATAAATAAATAAATGAAATGTAAATGAATGAAAGTGGTTTGAAATAACAACAACAAATAGAAACAAAACTCTAATTCTAGTTTGGCTCCACTTTAAATTGAAATGACCATTCCCATCATACTAGCCCCCATTAAAGTAGCTGGGAGTGTCAATCAAGGCCCGACTGGTCAGCTGTTGTCCTCGCCAATAAAAACCAAAATTAATGTCATTATCTTGTTTTTTTGTATTTCAAACTGAGCTGCGAACAGTGTCCGGCAGTCATGCATCAATCACAAAGTGAAAAGGTTCCCCTCTCACTTTCGAGTGTTTGCTTTAGTTAATGTGACCCGGATTTAATGGAAAATGATCCCCCAATTTGAAAATATGAAACACTTCACATTGTGTGTGTGTGTGTGTGTGTGTGTGTGTGTGTGTGTGTGTGTGTGTGTGTGTGTGTGTGTGTGTGTGTGTGTGTGTGTGTGCGTGTGTGTGCGTGCGTGTGCATTTTGATCTGATGCCAGCTGTTTTCGTCCATCGCAGTATTACTTGGCAAGGATAGATGAGCCACATATGGCAGATCAGATAATTTTCCTCCTGCGTGTGTGATTCCATTAATGCCGTGTGTTTCTGATCCTTGAGGCCACTCCATGTCCAGAGCATGTCTCAGTTAAATTCACACGCACATACGCATGCCGGTTTTGAGCCTTGCTCTGGTTTTTCATAGGACGAGAATAGAATGAAAACAGGCACATTAAAGCAGTATTTAGTTCAGGGCTGCACAATATTAGTACTGAACATCAGGGGCGGCGTTAGGCCCGGCTATTTGGGCTGAAGCCCCGGATGTTTCATCAAAAGCCCTGGATCTAAATCGCGGAAGTAACATGCAGTACCAAAGTCCAACAGAGAGGGAGCAGCTGGCAGTAGTTTGAATACAGCCTGCCTGAGCCTCCACCACTGAAGAAGAAGCCCTTCAGCAGCCGGCTTCTTCTACAGTCTCTGCCTGAAACGCATGAGTGAAGATGGACATAAGGACGTTTTTTAGACCAAAAGTACGGCGACAGAACCCCAGCTTTGATGAGACTGGTGTTGACTCAGGTTTGTGAGTCTTATTTGAAAATATTTGTTGTGCTGCTGGTTCGCCTAAAGTTAGCTTATCAGGTAAAGTTGTTGGAGAAAGAAAGGGAATATTTACCATCATCTCACACTAAACACTAACAGGAACAATACTCTGCCCTGAAAATGCTTAATATGTAGCTTCAGATTAAAAATTATGTGGTACAAGACATATGTGATGTTGACTAGTACGTGTCCTGTGTGTATGTGCACGCGCGCGTGCGTGTGTGCGTGTGCGTGCGCGAGTGTGTGTGTTAAGCCCCGGATCTTCTTCAGTCCTAAATCCGCCCATGCTGAACATAAAAAATATGATTTAAAATAAAAACGCTTTTACTCAACTTCTCTGTCTCCACAGAATTCTACTGAGGCTTTAGCAAGACAGTCACCATCAGTCAATCAGTCAGAGCGTGAATGCATGGCACCACAAATACATCAGACAGTGACTTGCTGTAATTCTTCAGTGAGGTCATATTTTCTATAGATCATGCAGACCTAATTTAACTCAACAAATGGATTAAACATTATTATCAGATGGCTAACAAAAGGTCAGACTTATATAGTTCAAAAGCCCTTTTAAATTACTTTATGAAATATTTCCTGCTTTAAAATGCAGTAGATCATTTTGTTTCGTATCTTTGCACGGGATCAATTAACGATGCAGCTCTGGATTGCGTCCTTTCTGAATTCCTGTGTCTAAAATCGTTGAGCGGGCCCCATGTTCATGGACTTCTCTGTTTGCATTCTGACAGTGACTTCCTGTGGCAGCAAGACAGCCTCGCATGGAGGATGTGGTTCTTGCATTCCTAAAATAACCTTGAATGGCCACAGTAAAGTCTGAACCACAACCCAGTGAGCCTCTGTTTGTTAAGGTTTAACAGAAAACTCATGGAGACCCTGGGAGAAATGTAGGGATCAGTTGGATCAAGAGCTGTCTGTAGGGAAAGTGTGGCGTCGATGAAGGTGAAGGCCAAAAATTAATAAACATAAATACAAATAATAAGAAACAAGGCACCAAGGTTTTCTTACAGGAAAAAGGAACAGCAAAGGAAGTGATCTCAGCCATCCAGGACAAGCACATTATAGGAGACACCACTGCAGGGGAGGAACTGAGAAAACCCTGTGGATTAGAAATGAAAAGTATATGGAAAGGGTAAAATAAAAAGTTTAGTTTAAAAAAAGAGCCTAAACTGGATATTCATTACTGGAAACCCCAGTTTCATTCACTTAGGCCCTGTCCACACGTAGCCGGGGATCTGCCAAAACGTAGATATTTTTCTACGTTTTGGCCTGTCATTCACACGAAAACGGAGTTTTTTCACACGAAAACGGATCTTTTTAAAAACTCCGGCCAAAGTGAAGATCTGCGTTTTCTCCGTTTTGGGTGTCTGCGTGTGGACGGACAAAACCGGAGTTTTAAGGTCCGCAACGTCACTTTCCGCGACAAAAAAATGCTGACATCACGTGTGCGACCTGTGTTTACACTAGCCGACAGCATGGATGCCCTCAGAGCTGCGCTCGCTTTATCAATTGTCCAAGCGCTTTTTGCTTGTTTGTTTTTGCAAGCGGAATTACTGCTCCTTGTGGAAGACCACAGATGAAGGACGAGGTTAAGAACGGGGGAAGTACTGCCGCCTACAGGTCTGGCATGTCCTTAACAACGTATTTATCCGGGTACGTGTGGACAGAGTTTTTTTTTTAAACGAGGTGGTGTGGATGCAAGTTTTTGGAGGGGCGGATATTTGTTTTTTTAAAAACCGGCTACGTGTGGACTAGGCCTTTAGACACACAGATCTCTGCATATTCATCCATTTTCCAACTACTGCAAGATTTTACTACTCAGTTTTTTGTCTAGGACTGAATAGTTACAGTTCAATGTTCCCTATGCTATTTTTTTATGTATCATGAGACAAAAAATCAAATTATGGCACAAAACAATGATTTTACAGTCAGACTGATGATTCATAAAAGATCAATTTTAATCAAACCACAGCTTTGTTAGTTTCCTGCTTTGATCCTGAAGACGCTCCGTGGATCTCTTTGTGTTCAACAAAGACTCCCTTGCCAGCTTGTCAGTTTGAATATTGGCGAGACGATCTCAGCCTTGTTTGTTTGAAACAAACAGGAAAAGTAAAAAGAGAAGTATGGGGATATTTAAAAGGATCGCACAGATTTGAGAGGAGATGGTAATTCAAACCTTAAGCTGACAGAAGTGATCCCCGCTCAGATATCTGTAACATGATATTCGGTAGGAGTCAGATCAGAGGTTTCTTGTTCCATGAGTGTAAATAAATCTGATGAAAATGTGGCATATACAGGACGATCTGTCTGCCCCGAAGGAAAACGCAGCGTTAGCTCCGAGCCCGGTGTGGTGCGTTGCTGATCGCAAATCATCACCACTCAGAAAAGCACGCACACTGGCACACAAGTGTAGGCTTGAGGCAGCCGTCTCCATGCTGGAATGGTTTAAAAGAGCACAGTTTTGCAGAACCCAGTGAAAAAACACACACACACACACACACACACCTATCTTGTTTTGCTTTCACCCTCTGCCCTCTTGCCCTGTGTGTGAGTTCCAGGGTCAGCCACTAACGGCGCGGTCATCCATCAAAACGATGATGCTCCCCAGGCCTCCAGAGCATCATGCAGAATAAAACAGGGAGGAAAGGATTCACAGTCTGTCTTCTCTGTCCATATATTTCTTTTTCCGTCTCCCTCATCTTATCCGCTGTGACTTTTCTCCATTGCTCTTTTCTCTCCCTTTCCTCAGCATATCCATATAATCTGCTGAGATGGAAGGGACACGGGCTTTAAGGGAAGAGGGGCGGGAGGTCGTTCTCATCTCCTTTTATCTCTGTGTACGACGTTCCGTGCCTCTTTTCATATCAACAGAGGGGAATTAGAGAGTTGAATGTTGGAAACTGAGACCGAGACTGTCGGTTCGCTGGCAGCGCTGCTGCTCATCACGTCTGCCTGTTTTGAAAAAGGGGAATACACTTGGAAAATTGCCTTCAGTTGCTCTTATTTTCATTCAAACCAACACTAAATGAATTGCGCACATGAAACAGAGGTTGCTGTTTAGTTGCTTTATGCATATCTTGCACACTACTGGACTGAGGTGCAAGCAGATGAAGCAGCATAGTATGCCCCCTTGCATAACTTCACCATGTGTTCATTCTGCAAGCTGTGCATTGCATTTTCTTTCCTTTGCCTTAAAAACCCTAATTTTTCCATCTACTTCCCACTTACCCTCACCACCTTTTGTTTGTTTGTCAGAGTGGTTCTCTGCGCGTGCGTGCTCATGCCATGTATCTGGTGGATTAAGAGTAATGCCCTGATCCTGTTGCAAACTAGGCCACTGCTCGGCATACGCAGCTAGTCGCGTGGTAGAAGAAACGGCGTCTCTTAACATGTTGTTCAAGATGAACACAACACTTTTCATCTGACCCTTGTTTTCCCTTAAAACAAGGAACCCTCCAAGTGCAGCATGCATGTAACAGTAGTTGTGACAGAAATACAATCCATGTGCACGTGCAACACAACAACAGAGAAAGCAGGATGCATTGTTGAGTTGCATCCCTGTTCTTTAGTGAGCAAACTATCCCTTCTGAATCTGAAGAAGCGTCATCATCATCAACTTGATTATTAAAGCACTTTTCATCTTCCAGAGGTCGAACCAAAGAGCTGTACACCACATAAAAATTAAAACACTAATGAACCCTGCAAGGGCCAACAGAGATATACGTAAAAACAAATAAGAGCTAGAGATTTAGATAGAACTGGATAAAAGACACCAAAACTATCTCAAATAAAGCTAAGTGTGAGGAGGAAACACCCTAAAATAAAAGTGGTTCTTCATCCAACTCTTAGGTCCTTCACTCATATGTTTCATACATCTGCAGTGGTCTCTAGTAGGAATAAATGTATTTTAAGTTGTACTCTGAAGGGGGGGGGGGCGCTCTGGTGCACCTGTTTCAGCACGAAGAAATCAGCCAGAAGAGAAAGTAGTTTCAGACGACAGAATTTGGCGTCTCATCTGATGAATATACAGGTGCTGGCCAGTAAATTAGAATATCATCAAAAGGTTGAAAATATTTCAGTAATTCCATTCAAAACGTGAAACTTGTACATTATATTCATGCAATGCACACAGACCAATGTATTTCCGATGTTTATTACGTTTAATTTTGATATTTATAGGTGACAACCAATGAAAACATCAAATCTGGTATCTCAGAAAATTAGAATATTCTAAAGGCCAATGAAAAAATGTTTGTTTCTCTAATGTTGGCCAACTGAAAAGAATGAACATGAAAAGAATGTGCATGTATAGCACTCAATACTTAGTCGGGGCTCCTTTTGCCTCAATAACTGCAGTAATGCGGCGTGGCATGGACTCGATCAGTCTGTGGCACTGCTCAGGTGTTATGAGAGCCCAGGTTGCTCTGATAGTCGTCTTCAGCTCCTCTGCATTGTTGGGTCTAGCGTATTGCATCCTCCGCTTCACAATACCCCATAGATTTTCTATGGGGTTAAGGTCAGGCGAGTTTGCTGGCCAATCAAGGACAGGGATACCATGGTCCTTGAACCAGGTGCTGGTGGTTTTGGCACTGTGTGCAGGTGCCAAGTCCTGTTGAAAGGTGAAGTCTGCATCCCCATAAAGTTGGTCAGCAGCAGGAAGCATGAAGTGCTCTAAAACTTCCTGGTAGACGGCTGCATTGACCCTGGACCTCAGGAAACAGAGTGGGCCAACACCGGCAGATGACATGGCACCCCACACCATCACTGACGGTGGAAACTTTACACTGGACCTCATGCAACGTGGATTCTGTGCTTCTCCGCTCTTCCTCCAGACTCTGGGTCCTTGATTTCCAAAGGAAATGCAGAACTTGCTTTCATCAGAAAACATAACTTTGGACCACTCAGCATCAGTCCAGTCCTTTTTGTCCTTGGCCCAGGCGAGACGCTTCTTGCGCTGTTTCTTGCTCAAGAGTGGCTTGACACACGGAATGCGACACCTGAATCCCATGTCTTTCATGAGTCTCCTCGTGGTGGTTCTTGAAGCGCTGACTCCAGCTGCAGTCCACTCTTTGTGGATCTCCCCCACATTTTTGAATGGGTTTGTCGTCACAATTCTCTGCAGGGTGCGGTTATCCCTAGAGCTTGTACACTTTTTTCTACCACATTTTTTCCGTCCCTTCGCCTGTCTGTTAATGTGCTTGGACACAGAGCTCTGCGAACAGCCAGCTTCTTTAGCAATCACCTTTTGTGTCTTGCCCTCCTTGTGCAAGGTGTCAATGATTGTCTTTTGGACAGCTGTTAAGTCAGAAGTCTTCCCCATGATTGTGGTGCCTTCAAAACAAGACTGAGGGACCTTTTAAAGGCCTTTGCAGGTGTTTTGAGTAAATCAGCTGATTAGAGTGGCAGCAGGTGTCTTCTATATTCAGCCTTTTCAGAATATTCTAATTTTTTGAGATACCAAATTTGGAGTTTTCATTAGTTGTCACTTATGAATATCAAATTTAAATGTAATGAACATTGGAAATACATTGGTCTGTGTGCATTGCATGAATATAATGTACAAGTTTCACGTTTTGAATGGAATTACTGAAATATTTTCAACCTTTTGATGATATTCTAATTTACTGGCCAGCACCTGTATGGATATCTCTCCTGCGATTGGCCAACGGCAAGGACTCTGTTTGCTCTGCAATGCCGATGTTGAATCTCCACCAGTAACTCAAGCATGGAGGAGCTTCTGCCGTGTGGTGGAGTCGATGTTGCTAACAGTTAGCTTCTACTAGCCGAGATGTTCTCTGCTGTTTCCTGGACACTAAACCAACTACAGCAGTCGGGACACTGGCCTAAAACGTGTCAGGACCGACAACTTGAAGCCTGGTTTCTTTAACGGGGCAGTACCACAACGTGTTTTAAACAGTTCGGGACTACACTTGCTTGCAGGCTACTGTTGATAATAACCAAGATGGAGGGACCTAGCATGGAAAAAGCCTCCTTACTTATTCTGGCAACCAAAACATCCTCAGGTGTACCTAAAGACCTCAGACCATCGCTTCTAACTCTGGGAGAACTACCTGCTAACACGGCCAAAGGAGGTAACTGGGAAGTGGAGAAAAGCATTACATTTAGCATCCAAACTCTCTGAGACCCCAGGATCGAATAGAAACAGCACAGACTCAAGGATTTGAAACGGGATGCAAGGCTTCTGGTGATTTGATCTAATCAGCGAAGATGCTAGTCTGATCATTTCACACCTTTCTGATAACAAGACCAACTTTCTTCTAAGATTTCTCTGGAAACCTGAAGTTTGTCTTTCCTCCATTTCTGCTCTGCCTTCCTACAGTCCCGTCTGAGGCTTGTGCCTGAATTCAACCAAGTCTCAGTCCTGTGTCTGGGTGGCTTACTGCAAGCAGGTGCAGCTACGTCCAAAGAAGACCTTCACAGAGAAGAACAAGTTCATCAGTGATGAGAGTCACGGAGCTCACCAGTGTTAAACCCTGCAGATAATTTAGCAGCCATTTGTGGTTTAATAACCCGCTGCCAAGTTGCAAACAAGTATTTCTTTACAGGTGAGACCAGGGCACCCAAAAACAAAATAGGCACGTAGTCAGAAAAGATGGCACCCCCAGTTCTTAAGTTTAAGTAAGGTGGACCAAAGGACATTCTTAAATCAAAGGTGTGCCCACCGTCCTGCCCACCAACATGTTGGTGCAGGGTAAAAGAGTCCAGTAGATTTCGAAAGTCCTTAACCAGTGGCTTTTGCAGACAGACATGAATGTTAAAAGGTCCTATTAATAAAATATAATGGTATAAACTCCCCCAAGAGATCAGCAAATTCATTTAAAAAAGACTTATTGTGCTTGGGGAGCTGATAAATGAATGCCACCAACAACACAGGGGACCAAGTTCCAACAAACAAAGTTCTAATTGTTTCTAAACCGTAACTCAGAGAAAAGACGTGAACATCAGAATCAGAATCAGCTTTATTGCCAGCGCTCCAGCGACCCAGAGCATAGGAACTTGACTCCGCAACACAACCTGACCAAGGTTAAACACACACACATGTAGACAAAAACAGGTACAGGCAGTTACGAGAGCAGCCAGAACGGTGCTCATTTCGTTAGATGAAAAGGGTGTTACATGAGGATAATTGGGGTAAGGTAAAAAGTCCCAGCAGGGAGTAACTCTATTATACAAAAAAACTCCTCAACATAGAAGCACGAACATCACAGATACAAAACATCAGAGTCCGATGGGGCGGCGGGGTTGGGCGGGATCCTGAGACCTCCAACGGGAGCTGCCCTTTCGGCGCTCAGCCAGCTGCAGACAAACAGGTGGGAGGGAGAGATGAGGGGCAGAGAGCACATTGAGTCTCCTGCAGGTTGCTGACCTCGAAGCAGAAGTCACAATCTGAAGGCGGGGGGGAAGGTCGGGACACAGCATCTGTCAGCATTCCTCCTTTCGTGGGGGTGTGTTGATGGCAGCCTTGGAGGCTGCCTTGGCGTCAGATTAGGATAAACAAGACTTTGTTTAGGGCAGACAGAGATAATTTTCCTCTCTGCCTTGGAGTCTATAAGTGGTCATTCATGTCCACCAGTGAAGCCAATTATAACATCCCCACACCGTCCGGCGACCCTCTCCGAGATGACATCCATCTTGCGCACTAACACAGGCAACACCGCGAGGACATTGTCCAGCTTACGGTTCACCTCGAGTAACGTCCCAGTCTGTGAGGTCACCACCCGGGCGGCACATTCCGTGGGTGCGGGTCGCACTCCAATCGCTCCCATCTTCCCAAATTTCCAGAAAACCAGATATCCTCCCACTCCAATCAGAAGAAATCCAGTGATCATCAGGCCGAATATCCACAAATCTTCCACGTCCTCGATGGACAACTGAGAGAGGCGCACGATTCGCCAGATCTCCCAAGAATCGAGTGCATATCCCGCTGCGAATGTCCCTTGAGGACAGGTGGGAGCCCCCTTCTCCGTTCTCTTCTGAAATTTACAAAAAGTCAAAAGTCTCCCACCCCTCCCAGCTACCCTAGGGACATTAAAACGAGGTACAGTGGTTTAGGATTGCACCTGTGGAGGTAATGTGAGACCCTTTACCCTCTGCTTGCATCACATTATTTATGCACTTTAAATGCAGCGGATTTCCTGGTTCTATTTACTAAAAATGCGACCTTTGCATGCCTGACACATGAGGCATGACTAGAAACATGGGGCTGGATTATGTGGTGACTGATTGAGCTGTCAACTTTCAGTCTGATTGCCAGCCCTGCATGCCCTTTGGACTGACTGGAATCCTAAATGTGGTTGGCTTGAGCTTGCTCGGCGATGTCATGATAGCGCCCCATCACCAAAGGCACCACAGAGATGTTTAATTGACCCATGCCTGTGTAAATTAATTTATACATGTCTGTTTTATGTGTATATGCAGGGAAGCATGTGTAGTGCTCAGTGTGGAAGAGATTAGATGGAGATCAGCATGTAGAGTTATGTAAGGTCCCCTGTGACGGATGAGGTAATGCGAGGATTCGCTGGGATGGGATTAAGAAAGCAGAACTGTGAGGTAAAAGGTTGAAAATCTGGAAGACAATTAGGGGATTTTTTTTTGTTAGATTGCATTTTTGTTTTATGATTGATTGATATTGTTTGAGTCATTGAAAGAGCAAAAGAAAGTCGTAACCTTGATGCAAAATGTCATTGAGTCGACACGTCAGCGGCTTGGTGCATGAGCAAGTGACCAGATTATCTCAGACACAGTTTAATGTGTGAAATGAATGTTTGGTGTATTTTAACAAAAGGTTTAATGTTGGGCTGTATGATTTGAAGATATTTTATATATTTATAGCAATATTTCATTTTTATTGGCCACATTTTGAGCAGATCTTGTCATTTTTGAAGTTTAGAAGGTTTTCTGTGACTTTTCCTTTCAGTGCATGATTTTTTTTCTCTTCCTTTGTGTCCATTGCCTTTCTCGCTTTTCTTCCCCATGGGTCACCATTCACTCCTGTGCTCCGTCTGCCTGCATTTCCTGCATAAATGTTCTCCAGTTTGCTCGGAAGACCATCGGAGCCAGTTGTTGTGAATGAATTCAAACATCATAACTTATCTCTTTAAATACATTTTATGTACTAGTAAACAATCTGGTCCATAGCTTTTTTAATGATTTGGAAACTGTCTTTGCCCAGTTTTTTTTTTATTTCCAATGCATTTGTGTTTGCAAGTTTGTTTTATAAGCTTTAAGCCTTTTCCCAATCTACGCGCAGTCCGTGTAGGGATTATTTGTGACCCAGAGGTCTTTTTTTGCATGTCTTGGCTGTTTTGAATCCCATGTATTGTTGGTAATATGAACATGAATATGTCGGTAGTCTTGTTGATTTGCTTGTATTTTTTATTTGTCTGGCTTAAGTTGCATTAAATTCTGATGTGATTCAACCATCCTACAACACTGAAGAATTTTAGGCTGTTTTTTATTTCGTTTGTTTTTGTAAGGGGAGTGATATAATATTAAATTAAAAGTTGTTCTAAACTGAGTTCTGTTCATCAACCATTCAGCAGGTCTGACAAATCTTTACTGAAAGTGACAGAAACGGGTCATCACATCAATACACATAACATTTTTATTGAGTTTTTACTGTTGAAGTGGTTTAGCCCGTTTTTCCTATTGATGCGTATAATATAGTGTTCATATAGGTCATAAAACTGGCACAATCATAACCATGTGACCAAGAGTCTATCTTTGTTTTTGACCAATTGAGTCCTCTCGATATCTTTGCAGCCCTATAAATGATCTCTAACAGAGTGTGAAGCTAAGGTAAGGCTGGGTCGACCGGGACTGGAGAAGTTCTTCTGCTACGTTTCTCTGTTTGTGCGCCCACAGCACAGAGCAGCAGTAGCATAGCTGTGCACCCAACTGCGAGTAACAGAATGTGATTACCTTAGCTTAGCATTAGCTTAGCAGGTGCACTGGTCTGTGAAGGGGCCCGGGTTGGCGTTAGCTTAGCTCAAACGTAGCAGAGCACTAGTGTGTAACTAATGCACTGGGACCAGTGCTGAGAAAAGCCTCTGTTCATCTTCATGGGAAGCCAGCTCTGACCCAGTAAAGTTGTGTTCCCAGTGGGCAGCCCATGTGTTTCTAATGACCTGTGCATAAAAGAGGATCCTATTTGATTAATTCCTCCCCTTGTGTTTCTAGCAAATTAACCCTGATTAACTTGGCACTAACCAGAGCCCACGGCTGCTATGGTGATTGCAGCTCTAATTGGACATGCATTTTTACTGTGAGCAATGAAAAATGCCTTTTATTCTCTGCTGTTGCATCAGTGTGTCGTCATAGTGATAATGTCATGGTGACATCAGCTGGAGGTGGTCCAGAAGACAAGTACCGGATGAATAAAGAGACAAATGCAAGTCCAACAAGACTTCACGACGAACCAAACCATACACTAGTGGAGACGCTGCGCAGATAAACACCTAAGCTGAATAACGACTCACTTTAATGGAAACCTTCATCAAATGTTAGCCTGCTCTTTTGTGCATAATTCAATTTCTATGCTGCAATCGCCCGTTTTGCCAAATGCTTCCCAATTAGCGCGTGTATGTGTTCCGCAGAGGGATGATAGATCTTTGTTTATTGGAGCCAGCAATCCAATTTCATTACCAGCACGAAAGCGAGCAGCTGATAATTCGCTCTTAATGTGTCGGTTTGATGTTAATGTGTTTTAAGTTACGGTTCTGGCCAGCTGCCCACCCATTCTCCAGGCTCGCTGCGATGGGCCTGGTTAGGTACAGGATTGGTCTTGTTCCTCAACTTGCCTGAAAAGCCTAAATCATGTTTGGGGGGAATCATCTGACAGCGGACACAATCAGAACTATTTTTATTTTCAAGCACTGTCATGTTTTTTAGTACTGGCTGAAACGCTGCGACATAAACATTCACCAGATTATTTTATACGTCAACAGAAGGTTGAAGCTATTTGTACACACAGCCACATGCACATTGCACAGATTCACACACACACACACACACACACACACACACAGGAGTAGCTGGTAGAGCATGGAGAAGGTGTGTGGTTATATTGTGTGGTGTTTGAATCCCCCATTAGCTGTCAAATATGAGGCTACCCTTCCTCAGCTCCTCTGTTCAATTCATGTAAGACTTCATTTGCAACAACAGATTAAAGCATTTTGATCAAAATCGCCACGTTTTATTTTGACTGACATCCCCTAAAGTGAATATTTTCTCCAAAAAGAAATAAAGTAGATTTCTGTTCTTATAAGTTAATCCTGATCAGAAAGGATGCACTCTGTTACATTTTTCTTCTGAGAAGCAGCAGAAAGTGCCCAGCATCGGCACTTTTTTAGCTTTAGCTCTTTTCCAATTAAAATAAAACTATGACTGTAGGATTATGGTAGATTATCTGGTGTGTTTCTCTGTTCCTTTCTGCTACTTTGATGTCTGCACTATCAGACAAAGTGGTTGATTTTTGGGCAGCTGAGGCTGCAGCTTTTTGTTTGATTTGGTTAGTTCCAAAAGGTCTTTCTGCTTTCTGCTATTTGTTAGTATCAGACCAGCTATGGTAAGTGATTAGGGCACACATGATAAAGCCTTAGGACACAGAGTTTAACACTACATCTTGATAGTTTAGCTGACAGCGCCAAAACAACTCTCTGGTGTGTTTTTTAATCAATGAACGAAATATAGAACAAAGTAATTATTGCTCATCACTCACTCATCGCCCTCGTCGCTTTTCCTCACTAGGGTCGTAGAGAGCTAGTGTCTTTTTCCAGTAGTCATCAGTGGAGGTGGGGTCACCCAGGACAGGTCACTCACACCGAAGGGACAAATTCAAGCCTCCAGTCAGCCTAACATGGAAGTTTTTGGCCTGTGGGAGGAAACCGGAGCACCCAGAGACAACACTCTCATACAGAAGAAGAACATGCTAACTTGCTATCTGCAGCCAGGACTGGAACCTGCAACCTCCTGGCCGCAAGGCAAACTGTTATCAACCGTGCCACCATGCAACCCCATAATTAAAATTAAATTGATATATTTGATTGTTTATGTACTAAACTTTATTCATTAACAGCTTCTATAAAACATAAGGGCTAACATTCCTTGATAAAAGAATGTGTATATAAACGATCAAATGTATCACTAGCCACGTTTACATGCGCATATTTAATCGGATTGAATGCCCATTCAGATTGAAAATTCTGCATGTAAACATGTCAATCGGAATATTCTGATCCGATTCGGCCCGATCGGATTGAAATTTCAATCCGATTGAGAGAGGTGGTTTATTCCGTTCTTCATTCCGATTGACGTGCATGTACACAGCCATTCGGATTGTTGGGGTAAAATAATGCCCACTGCGCATGTGTGCAACAGCCAGCGGGCCTCTCCGCTGTCATTTGGACTGCCTGACTTCAAAAATGACGGTGTAATTAACGAGCGGTGGCTTTTA
Organism: Nothobranchius furzeri; assembly: GCF_043380555.1. Lineage (NCBI taxonomy): Eukaryota > Metazoa > Chordata > Actinopteri > Cyprinodontiformes > Nothobranchiidae > Nothobranchius > Nothobranchius furzeri. The sequence continues at coordinate 76,436,958 of NC_091747.1, read as the reverse complement.
AATCCGACGACAAGCCGTCCCCGTTTCAGTAATATTTAATTCAGAACTTGCATTTTGTGGAAGTAAAATAAAAATCTGATTATTGCACAAATCATTCGACAAACATGTTCAAATCTGTACTGGAAATACGCAGGTTTATCGCGGGGGTTGCAGCGCACGGATCCCCGTTTCTGTCAGCTTTGAACGCAGCAGCTTCTGCAGCAGGTGATGGAGACGTGCTTGTAAAGAAGACAGGATAATCTGGGTTTTACAGACCTGATTGGAGTCTGATGTTGGGTAGGAAAACGTCCTCGGTTAAACACTCTGGACGACAGTAAAGTCCGTGTTAGAAGCACGTAAACGCAGATGACCTGAGATGTGGTTCGTTAATGATGAACACAGGCTTCTAAACTTTCTGAACATCTTCTGTTATTTTGTTTGAACAAATTTTTCTCAACAGTTTCAGCTGATCGTCACATGTTATTAATAATAAGCCACAACAGAGCTCAGTAATAAAACATGAGGCTAACCCCCCCACCCCCCCACCCCCGCTCTGTGCCGCAGCGCAGCGCAACAGCTGTCAATTCAGACCCGCGGACCAGCTGATCAAGAGGCAGACATAACCCTCCCTTATTTTAATCAACAATAAAATGCAGCAAAGCATATATGTGCAGTTATTCACTGAAGAAAACGTCACTTCTATGAGCTAAATAAAAATATTAAATTGAATAAATAGATCAGGAAAGCAGGAAGAATAGTTATTTCTGTTTTTACATTTTTCTTTTCGTTTCATGGCGTTTGTTTACAATTTTTCTTTCGGCAAAGGCAACTCTGCGCATGCTCAACCTATTTAATCGGATTAAATGCTTGGTGCGTATGTACGCACGGCATGATCGGATCATTTCAGTTCGTGTCCATGTGAACAGAGATTCGGAAATTCCGATCAACCAAGATTTCAATCGGATTGAGGAAATTTGCCACATGAAAACGCAGCTAATTTAATTTTAATTATGGGGTTGCATGGTGGCACGGTTGATAACAGTTTGCCCTGCAGCGAGGAGGTTGCAGGTTCCAGTCCTGGCTGCAGTTAGCAAGTTAGCATGTTAGCCTTCTTGTGCTTCCTGTGAGATTTAAGCTAACATCATCTTAAGTTGAAGATTTGTGATTTGAATCAATTCTAAAACAAAACGCATCACATATGAGTGATCATGTAAGATCTGTCAAAAAGGGAGCTTAAGTCTCCTCACTCACTTTCCTGTCGGCTCACGGGTCCCCGAAAGAACGAAAAAATGAATGCAAGTCAACTGGGCTAAAAACGTTCTTTTCCAATCCACTTTGCCTGACGCCTTGGATCGCACATATGCTGGACTGCAATTTCAATGAAAACTAATACCTGTCATGTAATCTGAGATTTCTCAGCTTGTAAAAGTTCGTAATTAGCATGACTACATAGGCGCGTCACATTCACATCACGTCACACATTCTTCTCTCCCCTAGAGTGGCTGCCACTTACCACATGGCCAGATTTATGGTGGTTCTTCCCTCCTGAAGGAAGGATTTGAATTTCGCTGAACTTACAGCTATTTTCCCGCTATTTTCTTAGTGTCTGGTTCAACGACGTCACTTTTGTGAAGCACATTTGTAGTCCTGGACGCATTTTCACACAAAACATAAAATAGTGTTCCCCCATTTGAAAATAAGCACGTGTTTGGGATCAAAAGCGTCTTTAACATTCACAGACATCATATGTGAAATCCATGGCACAAATCAAGCCGAATAAGAAAAAAGTGTTTTTAGTCCCGTTGCGTCAGGTTCGAGTGGCTGAGCTGAAGTGTAGCGGAGGTTGCTTGTAGCGTAACTGCGTGACCCAGACGCGGAGTGGCTAGCGCTGGGTTAAACAGAGCACGCGGCGTTGATCTGGGAACGGCGGCGCAGCGCTCGGAGAGAGCCGAGATTGAGCAGCAGATCCGAATAGAAAAGGAAGCTGACTTACTGGTAGTAGACAGCGTGGGAAGATCCCTTTCCTGGTTTGAGGGCTGGTAAGCCTGAGAACTCGGGTCGATGTCTGATAGGAATGATGACTGAGTGATGAATGAGCAAGAGTCGGCGTGATGGCGTCGACGAGCCGCGCTGGTGATGGGAATGCTGGGAAGTGTAGTAACCTGCCAGTTGTGTCCATAGGAGTGGTCAGCAGGAGGAGTTTGTGACACGTTGACTTGCATTCATTATTTCGTTCTTCCGGGGACCCATGGTCCAGAAGTAGATGGGCGTGATTTAGGCTCCCTATTAACAAAGTTGAATCCATTTTTTTTTTTTTTCGGTTTGATAATATCAGTTAGCTGTGGCGGCCATCTTGAATGGGGTCAAGTTAGTGAATTCTAGATGTACATCAGAAAATTACTTTTGGAGAATTTTATTATAAAGTTCCATGCGTTATGAAATAGTTCACTAATCATGACAGGCACATTATTACCCAGCACTAATAGACAAAGCATTACTGTTGTGGCTGCAGGGTGGTGCAGTCGGTAGTATTGTTGCCCCCCAGGAAGAAGGTTGCAGGTTCTGATGATTTGTGTGGTCAATTGCAGACTCCATATTGTTCCTATAGGAGTGAGTCAGCATGTTTGAGTGATTGAACTACTCAAAACACATCTGACTTGTATCTTTCCTACTTGAACAGTTAGTTTTTCTGACTTCGCCGTCAAAGGTTTGCACAGTTTTCCATTTTTGACTCGTTGTGAACATAAATCCTTCTCCCTGAGGGCTTGTGCTAACAGCTGTTCTTACAAACTTGAACTTCTTTGGAGTATCCCTCTCAGTTCAGACACCATCTGGCAGCAGCAGCATGTCCCTGTAGTCTCCTCCTATCATTAGTCTCTTTTAGTCTCGCAGTTTGTCTCATCAGAGATCCAATACAGTGACTTGTCCATCAGACAATCACAGTTCATTTAAGGATATGACGTTCCTTCTTGTGGACAAACGTCATGTAGGGATTAGGATCACTTTTTAGCTGTGCGGTTGCGTCAGCAACCCTGATTTTTGGGCTTTCTAAGGGCATGCCTGGTGCTTTTTGGAGCTTAAAAAAAACTACGGAAATGGGTTTTCCCCTCACTGTCACACACCTTCGGACAAAACTCGAAAGTTGCGCTGAGATAGGAGCTGGCTGTGTAATCCCTGCCATCTGTTGAGTAGATCACATCATAATGACGTTTATGTAGGCCACCCTCCTTTCCAATCTCTCTCCGTGGACCTCTTAGCAGCATCTCCTCACTTCAGTACTAAATCATCTTTTAGGAGTAGGAGACTAGGAGCTGAAAGCACAAATGCTGAAAACTATCTTCCAAGTGTGACATCTGTTTTATTTTACAGCTATAAAATGACAAACTTAAAAGTTCATTTTCTCCCTGTGTTGTATTTTTTTTATCTTTAGCCCATTGTCCTTTGACCCAATTGCCAGAATTTAATCCTACCAAGCTGCACAATCAAAAAATCTCTGATGATCAGAGCAGAAGACCAAACATTTAGGACATCCAGAGGGAGTAAAGGGAAAAAAATGAGGAAAGCAGAAGGAGAACAGAGCGGATTAATTCAGAGAAGAGGCAGTGGGGTGAAAGAAATGGAGAAAAGGGAGGGAATCATAACGATGAGGGTAAGCAGGACGGCTGCTAACGGGAGGGGAGGAAAGATATTTAGGAGAAGAAAGAGAAGTATGGAGCATACGGTTGAACCCCTTCTCACCACCCACATCCCCCTTCATAAAGTCAGTGAATGTGACAGGAAGACTTATGTAACACCCCAGAGATGGAAGGAGGAGATGGGGAATGAGCAACAAGGAGGAGGAGAAGAAAAAACAAAGGTAGAGTAGAGAGCCGCTGCAAAACAGGAGGAAGAAGTTATCAGATGACAAAGAATTAGGGGATAAAGGGGCAAAGTAGAAGACGGAGAACTTTGGAGAGTAAAACAGGAGATGTGTGAAAGGGCTGGAGAGATAAAGAGAATGGAGAGATAAAAAAAAGCAATTGAAAGATCTAGCAAGCCTGTTAGCATGGCTCTGCTGGCTTTACACTTTTCATTTGTTTTGTCGGGGAGAGATTAGTAAGAGGATTAAGAGAGAGATTCCCTCGCTCCTCATTCTTTTTCTTTCCCTCAGCCTTTCTGCCTCACTCCAACGGGCACACACACACACACACACACACACACACACACACACACACTTATACTGTAATTTCATGCAGAAGAAGCTTGTCTGTGCATGTTCAACACAACAGGGCTTCAAGGAAACATTATACTTCCTCATCTGTTAATCTGCAAAGTATTATTTTTTTCCTGCTAGATCAATTAGAAAATGTCCAGAAACAAAAGAGATCGCTGGGTCCCGGGCTCGGCCGGCTAGGGGGTGGGAGGCTGCGGGCGGGCCTTCGGGCTTGCAGCTGATATCTCCCGGGACTCTGCCGGCTGCTGGTTGTGCCCCCCCCCCCCCCCCCCCCCCCCCCGGGGTGATCCTCTGCACCTCTCGAGGGGGGCGGGGGGGCCTTTCTGGTTGCAGTCTCCTTGGGGTTCCTGAGTTCTGGGGCAGCGCCTGGATCTCTGGGACTTGGAGCTCCCTCCATCTCCTACACATCTTTGGGGGGCAGATCTGTGGTCCCTCACACTCTCTGTTGGACGCTCCTGTAGATAAACCTTACATAAACAAGCGCGTGTACGCACACAGGTGCTCACATGGTGCTCTCAAAAGTATGGGTTTGGGCACATTCAACACAGGTCTTAAGACTATGGTGGGCACTTAATGCACTAAGATTTATTATCGTGTGATTGTTCAGTTAAACAATGTTGATTATATATTTCTTCATCAGGCTGACGCAGTGATAGCTTGATCTTGTTGTATTGTTGTGCGTCCTTTTTTTCTATTCTTTATCTTTCTGCAGGTCTAGAGGCAGACTCTTGTTCATTATTGTTTATTTTTGTGAAGTGAGAAGTGGACTAACGGTTTTGTCCACAATAATGGGGGAGCTGCTCTCGTCTGTTACAGTGAAGAAGGAGCTGAACTGGAACTCTGAATTTATTGGTCCATCTACGTTCCAACTATCATCTATGGTCCAGATCTCATACTCATTAGAGGGATTATAAATCCTGTCTGACTTGGGAATGCCATAGGACCCCCAGGAAGAGGTGGGGAAATAGCACCAGGGAGCTGGATGACGACCTGGAAACTCAACCTGACCTTGGATAAACAGAAGATAATATTGGGTGGATGGGTTTGTGAATGGATTAATGGATCTGTGGGTGATTGGATAGATAAATGCATGGATCGGTGGGTTTGTGGATGGATGGATGGATGGATGGATGGATGGATGGATGGATGGATGGATCGGTGGGTTTGTGGATGGATGGATGGATGGATGGATGGATGGATGGATCGGTGGGTTTGTGGATGGATGGATGGATGGATGGATGGATGTATCGGTGGGTTTGTGGATGGATGGATGGATGGATGGATCGGTGGGTTTGTGGATGGATGGATGGATGGATGGATGGATGGATGGATGGATCGGTGGGTTTGTGGATGGATGGATGGATGGATGGATGGATGGATTGGTGAGTTTGTGGATGGATGGATGGATGGATGGATATGTGGATGGATGAATGCATGGATGGATGTACAGATGCATGTATGTATGTATGTATGGATGGATGGATGGATGGATGGATGGATGGATGGATCGGTGGGTTTGTGGATGGATGGATGGATGGATGGATGGATGGATGGATGGATGGATGGATGGATGGATGGATGGATGGATGGATGGATGGATTGGTGAGTTTGTGGATGGATGGATGGATGGATGGATATGTGGATGGATGAATGCATGGATGGATGTACAGATGCATGTATGTATGTATGGATGGATGGATGGATGGATGGATTGGTGGGTTTGTGGATGGATGGATGGATGGAATGAATTCTTATGGGTGTTCTGATGTCTGGTCTAAAACCAACGTGAGCTTTCTGTTTAATCTGACTCAGATTTGGTTATGTTAGTTTCTCATCCTATTTCTCTCATCCTTCACATCTGGATCTCTCTCTTTCTCTCTCTCTCTCTCTCTCTCTCTCTCTCTCTCTCTCTCTCTCCTGCTCATTTTCCTGTGTTGCTCTTCTTCTAATTTGTCGTTACTCTTTATTTTTCTCTCCTGCTTAGCTTTCCTCCCCTTCTCACTCCCTCTTTTTAAACAGCAAAAAGCAATTTCTCTCCCTTTGTCAGGGTGGTTGGTGGTAAGCCCTTAAGTAGGGATTTTCTGGTTTGGCTGGAATGCCATTAGGCAAGCTGGTGGTGACGTGCTGTGACTGACGTGTCGAATCTTTTTGATGTTGTGATGTCACAATCCAGCGGAGGCCGGGTTATGATATTGTTGGCGTCCCCAGAATGAGGGGCTTTAGTGGTCATGTCAGAAGTAAGTCTTTATAAATCCTTCATGGCACAGAAATATTAAGCTTCTTTGGTGATACAGGGACAGAGGGAAATACGTGATGGAGTGTGCACAAACATAAAGCAAAGAAGAGTCACACACAGAAAGAATGCCACCTACCTGTGTGTCTACACTCAAATGTCCTGTAGGTGCGCAAATACTCCAGGATGTGGAGCAAGCAGGCTAAAAAACAATGGTGTCATTCAGAAAATATTGTACATGGCTTTATTTAAACTTCAGAAGAAACGTGCATCTACCATAACGCTACCTATTATGTTATGTATTTGGTGTGTGTGTGTGTGTGTGTGTGTGTGTGTGTGTGTGTGTGTGTGTGTGTGTGTGTGTGTGTGTGTGTGTGTGTGTGTGTGTTAAACTGTGACAATTTTTTTAATTGTCATTTGAATGGTTTTTAATTGTAGACATGTCTTGCTGGTGTTTGACTTGTGCATCTACTTCTCCACACAGCACCACCAAAATTCACCCGCATCCCAGAAAACCAGACAGGTGTGCAGGGAGGCGTGGCCTCCTTTGTTTGCCAGGCCTCGGGGGATCCACAACCCAAGATCGTCTGGAATAAAAAAGGCAAAAAAGTCAGCAACCAGAGATTTGAGGTACACTGTGAGACTAATATCCAAACAACAGTCATGGTTGCTGGAAGCTCATTGGTTGTTTAGCGGTTTACAGTTGAAACTGAGTTGAAAATCATGACTAATGGGCTTTATTTAACGAATCGACAGAAGAAAATTCGCAAAATGGTCACAAGATCCCACCTTACAATTAACTTGTACTTCCCACATGACCCTGCCACATGTAAAATAAAATAACCGAATTGGTATATTTACATGTAAAATATGCCAATATAATTCAATTAGAAAATCTGTATATTTTCTTGGAACTTTGTGTCCACAACACTGACGTTGTACACATATAAAGATTCAGCAATCATGTTACTATTTATATCTGTTTAAAGCAACAATAAAGAAGTTTCTTACTAGTTGAAAGCAGAATTGCATCTGTCATAAACAACCCTGCCGCAGCCTGCTGTAGCTAGCGCTAGCAATAAGCTAACGCTAACACTAGCCAACTGATACTAAATCAGAATCAGAATCGGAATAGGTTTATTGCCATTGTCAGTGAACAAACAATTCACAAACTAGGAACTTGCTTCGGTACTAATGTGCTACATATAACATGAATAATAAGATTAAAAATAGAATAAAATATAATAAAAAAACTAGAATAAAACTTTCAGCGATAAAAAATGGCAGGTAATGGTAACATGGCCGATAACGTGACGTTGTGTCGAGTACAGAAGACCAGCATGGTTGTGTGTTTATAATCTATTCGTAAGTCTAACGGCAGATGGAAAGAAGCTGTTCTTATGGCGGGAGGTTCTGGTCCAGATGGACCGTAACCTCCTGCCTGAGGGAAGCGGCTCAAAAAGTCTGTGACCCGGGTGCGAAGGGTCAGCTGCTATTCGACCTGCACGCCCCCGAGTTCTGGAGACGTACAGGTCCTGGAGAGATGGAAGGCTGCAGCCAATCACCTTCTCAGCAGAGCGCACAATGCGCTGCAGTCTATGTTTGTCCCTCACCGTGGCTCCAGCGTACCACACACCGATGGAGGAGGTGAGGATGGACTCAATGATGGCCGTGTAAAACTGCACCATCATCTGGGCCGGCAGCTTGGCCTTTTTCAACTGCCGCAGAAAGTACATCCTCTGCTGGGCCTTTTTGAGCAGGGAGCTGATGGATGGCTCCCACCTAAGGTCATGTGTGATGGTGGTTCCGAGGAAGAAGTCCACAGTGGTGACGGGGGTGTCCGTCAGGACGAGGGGGAGAGATGGGGCTGTGACTTTCCTGAAGTCCACAATCATCTCCACTGTCTTCTGAGCATTGAGCTCCCACAAAATAAGCCACAAAGTAAAAACATCCACACTGTTGGACAGAAATATTACTTACAAGTCCAGTAGCAACAAAGCCAGGTCACTATCAGTCTGTGATTTCATAGCCTTAGCTCCCTCAGATGAGTGTAGGCCGTGCCGATGTTGACTCTCACACACAAAATAGCAAAATGCTTCTTCTTCTTCTGCCCTTTTTTCTTCTTTTTGTGCTTTTTATTGATGCTTGGCAAACTGAAAAGGCTAACTGCTGGCCTTGTTTTAGCTACCAGCACATTACACATCTATTGCCGTAAAGCAGGTAAAGACCTCTCACTAAGTGGTAAATGGCCTGTATTTAATATAGCACCTTCCAGGGTTCTTTGACCCCCCCAAGGCACTTTATAACACAAACAGTCATTCATCCATTCACACCTTGGTGGTGATGAGCTACAATGTAGCCACAGCTTACCTGGGGCACACTGACATAGGTGAGGCTGCTGAATACTGGTACCACTGGTCTCTCCAGCCACCACCAGCTGGCATTGTGGGTTAAGTTTCTGGCCCAAGGACACAAAAACGGTGTTCCTACCAGAACCACTGAACTGTAAAGTGCAGCTTCTGGCCAGCAGAGGGCTACAGAGGACTCAAGAGCCACTGAAACCAGTTTGAAAGCAAAAGCTGAAAGTGTTAAAACCTCTTTAGTATTTCTTTACCTTAATCAGTAAATCTGTGTCCACACTGAGAGGTTTATGTAATGAAATCTGCTTTTGGTTGTCTTTTATTTATTTATCATCACAAACAATTTGTGTATGAAAGCAAAAGTAAATGTCACACAGGTGTTTGTAATGCCACATGCTCCGCCCCTTTTAATATGTCCGATAATGACCGGGGCTACAGTGTGTGGTATTTCTACACCATCAACCTTATTTGTTTCCTGAAGGCTCTAACCTTGGATTTATTTCCCCGCATTGTGAGTCACTGTGTGATGGAGACGGTGAATCCGCCTCCATCCTGCTCTGCCAGTTTCATCCTGAACCCAAGATGCCTCTCCACTTTAATAAGTGGACTTTCCTCCCAGGTTTTAGTTCATCTGTCTGTTTTCCTGTTTGTGACTAAATCATTCAAGGTGGTATTTTATTTTTAACCCAAAAATATATGAGCTCAGGCTACTGTATGATCTTCACTGCAGCCCTGTCAGGCAAGACATGTAGGACTGTTTTATTGCATTTTAGTCAGAGAGAAACTTTCTCACAATATGGAGGCCTGATCGATTACATGTGCATGTTAAGCTTATGCAAGAGCAGACGTAATAATGCGTCAGTATAAAAACATTGGTTTTATTTATCCTAAATAATTACCTTCCATATCCAACTGGAAAAAGTCATTCACTTGAGTGCTTTACTCAGAATTCTCAAAGTATGCTTTCATTCACCAAACATGTTGAATCATCCTCGAACTAGAAAAGTGGCATAAAAAGATGTTTTCTGAAAATTATTTGTCATCTGTCTCCTTTTAGACATCTGAATCCTGCCATCATTTTAATAAAAGTAAACATTTGAAATGCTCTTGGTTTCATTAACAGGTAATAGAGTTTGACGACGGATCCGGTTCGGTTCTGAGGATCCAGCCTCTGAGGACTCCCAGAGACGAAGCCATTTATGAATGTCACGCTTCGAACTCAGCGGGAGAGATCACTGCGTCGACTAGACTCACCGTCTTACGAGGTCTGTATACTTTGCTGGGGTGAACTTCAAAGGTGCATGAAGTAAGAAAGACATCCTGTGGTCATATTTGGGTACTGCAGTAAATGCATCAAAACAATCAAGTCCTCTCTCAGCCATGCCCCCCCCCCACCCCCACCCCCACCCCCATTTCGTGAGTTTCATGTTGCCATTTACGGACCAGCTCCAGAAGATTCTAGATGACGAGATAAGACGAGTCATACACAAGTAGATAAATGCACTTCACTAAAATATTGAGTTGTTGGTAATTTAAAAAGAAGCTTGAGATGTTTTTCTAAATCCCTTCTGGCAGTGATAGCTAAATCTCAGCCTCTAGCCTTTTTAACTCGATAAAAGTGAAGCAAGAAGGCTTTTAAAAGAAAGTGAAAAGGAATTACTTCTGGGTCAATCCTGCTTTGAATTTCAAATGCTATCACAGCATGTTTACCAGCGCAGATTTGACCGGAAGAAGAGAGGTGGGACAGATGGCAGACAGCTATGTACCTGTTTGGCTTTTTAAAAGGAGAATAACTGGAGACAGACCTGCCAGTGCTGGAGAGAACCCGCCAGTCATCTGAGCATGGAAAATATGCAAAGCCATTCATGAATTTTCTTCACTCTCAGCAGAAAGAACCATGTTCATGAAAATATTTGAGGGAGCACATCGGATACTTTATCAATACCTTAGTTCTACAATTTCAAATCAACTTGCAGTTTTCAACATGAGGTGAGCACTTTAATTGAAAGGACTGCAGATTTGTCTGTTATACTCTGCTCAGTGCTTCTCAGAGGACCATCCTACACCGTTGGGTAACCTAAAGGAGAGTGGCTTCCATCTCTGTACATGGGAGACTCCTCCCACATATGGGGTGATGATGATCTAACTGGATACCCTAGCTTGGCCTTTGTGAAATCCACAAAGAAGTCTGGAAAAGAATCTACAGCAGCAACTAGCAAAGAAAAGGACAACAGGCGCAACAGCACCATCATCCCATCCGTGGCAGGAGTCTCCGAGAAACTGGGGCCTAGTCCACACGTACCCGGATAAATACGTTGTTAAGGACATGCCAGACCTGTAGGCGGCAGTACTTCCCCCGTTCTTAACCTCGTCCTTCGTCTGTGGTCTTCCGCAAGGAGCAGTAATTCCGCTTGCAAAAACAAACAAGCAAAAAGCGCTTGGACGATTGATAAAGCGAGCGCAGCTCTGAGGGCATCCATGCTGTTGGCTAGTGTAAATACAGGTCGCACACGTGATGTCAGCATTTTTTTTGTGGCGGAAAGTGACGTTGCGGACCTTAAAACTCCGGTTTTGTCTGTCCACACGCAGACACCCAAAACGGAGAAAACGCAGATCTTCACTTTGGCCGGAGTTTTTAAAAAGATCCGTTTTCGTGTGAAAAAACTCCGTTTTCGTGTGGATGACAGGCCAAAACGTAGAAAAATATCTACGTTTTGGCAGATCCCCGGCTACGTGTGGACAGGGCCTGAGAAGAATCTTCTCCAAACACAACATCCGTGGAAATTTTAAACCGAGCAACACCCTCAGACAGAAACTGGTCCATCCAAAACACAAGACACCCAAACTGAAGTTTAGTGATGTCATCTATGCAGTGAGGACTGCTCAGACCTTTACATAGGGTTAGGGTTGGGGTTAGAGCATGGCTCAACACAGGAGAGCAGCCTCTTCAGGTCAAAACTCTGCAGATGATAACGTACACGTTCTGGCCAGAGAAGATAGATGGTTTGAGAGAGGATTGGAGGAAGCCATCTAGGTCAAACAGGAAAGACCTACATTAAACAGAGGAGGAGGCTTTAGGTTTCACCTGTCCAGCATATATATTGCAACTTTAAACAAATTCCACAACAGTTTTGGTCTAGGTCACACCCTCCTGCATCTGATCAAAACAACCATTCTAACACAATAGGGCTTAATGACATCAACAATTCCTCGGGGGGGGGGGGGGGGTATTCATAAGTAGTTTCAGCTCATTAAGATACAACTGACAACTGCAGATTATAAGCACGACTCTCCCATATTCCTGTCAGATTTGACAAAGCTCCTTGGATGAGAAGTGAAATATCTTCAAGAAACCAAAGAAGACAGTCTGCCTTCATTTGAACCCTTTGAGTGTCGTTAAGAGGCGTGAAAAACGTTTTAAGTTGATTTGTTTTATAATTGTGCTATTGCAGCTTTAAGGATTGTTCAAAATACAATGAGTTTGGAAACCTGGATGTTCAGATCATTCTGGTGGTAAACAATGGGGATTTAGTCTTAGACGTGGTTGCATTAATGAAAAATGTTTTGATTTGCATAAGGGTTGCATTCTTTACATCTTGACCTCACTAAATGTAAATTTGAAGCTGTGAGCCTGGACTCATTGCATTGAGAATTGAGTGTAAACATGAGTCCATTAATGCGAATAGTGATGTTTGTGTTAGTAGTCCATTAGGAGGGCATTATGAACTGCTAGTTCGAAGCTCGAGTGTCTTAGAGAGTAAAATTGCTCAGCTGTGGATAATCACATCACCTGTCTTTGCAGGAAAGTGTTCATGAGAAAAAAAGGCGTGCTGTTGTAACATTTTTTTTACTTTCGTTCTATCCCATCTCTCCGAGGAGTATAACTTTTCAATTCTCATCATGTTTTAGTTTCCTGCAAGCCTTATTCTCTTCACTCTTCATTCTTCTCTTTTTGTGCACATTCCTTCTTTTCTCCATCCCTTCTTCTGTCTCTCCACATGCTCTTGGGTCCACTGCACAGCAACCCCTAAATTATTCACGTCAGACCACTCTTTGCATCTTCTGCGCTGTACCTCTCCATCCATCTAGAGTTTTTCTTGTCTCTTGTGGTTCTCCTTGCATGTGTACGGGTGTGCACGTATTTGTCTGTCTCTGTAAAACACAAGTGCATGGAGGCATGCTCAACTTGTGTGTTTGCATCCCGCGTGTGCTCCTGTTCATGTGTCTTTGCATCTATTTTTGCTCTCTCTCTCTCTCTCTCTCTCTCTCTCTCTCTCAATCTCTCTCTCTTTTTTTTCTTCTGCAAATTCTAATTCACCCGTCGCTTGTCTCTTTCTTTTTCAACAACATAACTGCTCAAGCGCAAATTCAAAACACAAATGCAATAACGCACACAAACACACACACACACACACACACACACACATGTCCTCAGTGGAAGACAGTCACTCTTTATGTAGTGATTAGCCTCTTTCTGTTTCTCTGAGGAGTCATTGTGTTGTGGATGAATAAGAGGCCACCTGGGAACAGCTAACAGTCCCTCAGTCTAAATGTCAGTTACAAAGTACACACACTCAAATACACACGTGTGCACCCACCCAGATTCGCACACGGGCCCTCAGACACACACAGTCGTGTCAGTCATGTGTCCTAAAGTCCCCCGTGGCTCTGTAAAGGCACGGCTCTAGTGACTGACTGCCTGACAGGAGGGATCTGGTTGTAAAGGTCAGCTGGCTTCATTACTGATGATTAGAACCAGACTAATTGAAATCTTGGCTCACGGTAAATGACTGTGATTGGCAAAGGCTGAACTAATAATGAAGCTTGGAGTGATTAAATGCTTAAAAGCCCATTGCACAGTATAAGTTCTGTAAAAGTTCACATATACATAAGTGGGTGTTTGATAAGTACTTCAGTCTAAAATATATGTTTTCAGTGCATTATTATGGGCCATTCCCACCTGTACCGGGTCGGCCCGGGCCGAGTAGCGTAGGTTGATTACATATCTGGGTGGCCTGGTATTTTTCCGGGCCAACCAAGACTCATTCTCAGCCCTCTTCTCGAGGGGGTCTGCTTCAGCCGACCAGGGCCAACACACCCACTGCGGACAGCAAATTCACACCTTCCATTAGAGCAAGCCTCTGATTGGTGGGTAGAATCAGCCCACATGGGCTTAAGGCAAGAATGTGTGGAATCAATCGGGCCAGGCTGGGGCCAACTGGGGCTTCCCGGCCCAGGCCGACCCGGTACAGATGGGAACAGGATGTTAGTAGTAGTAGTAGTAGTAGTAGTAGTAGTAGTAGTGATGTTGCTGTTGTTATTATTATTATTATTATTATTATTATTATTGCTGTTATTGTTGTTGTTGATGTGGCATGCACACTTATCTGGTGAGGCATTAACACTTTTAAACCGTTAGTTTACATATTTTTAAATTCCAATTAAGGATGCACAATGCTGTGCATTAGCATGTAGCTGTGAGATTGTGTTTTACCAATTGTCCTATAAAATATAAAATTATTCAGCATTTTAAAACTAAAAACTGCACGTTAAATTCACTAGGAGCACACTTTGCTCTGTATTTTCGAAAACCCATAGGATTCTGTTCACTGATGATAAATGAATCAGATTAAAGCAAGGTTCCTGTCATGATGCAAGTATAGAATCTGTTTCATAGTCATAGATGGTGAGTCATGTGACCTATGGCCTATGGAGAGATTTACACCTGACAAACAAGTTTTTTAATCAAAAAGGTCCTCATAAGCATTGATTGTACGAAAAAAACTTTACCTTCAAAAACACAGGAATAAAAACCATATAAATGAGTCATTTTTATTTCTTCATTTATTATTAAAGATTGTAACATTTTAATTAATATATAAATATTATGTTTAAAAATAAAACAAATTATATAACATTTATAGTAATTCAGTTTTTAATTTGCTACATTTAATCCCTACTTTTGGTGTTTTTGTTTTTTGTGGCAGCTTGGATGCAGAAGAGAGTGGAGGAAAGGTTTTCCTTCAACTATAATTGTAATTTTGGTGACACTTTACAATAAGGGATCCTTTATTAGTGTTACTTAGCGCATTATTAACCATGAATAGACTATTAAATAAATTAACAACTGCTTAATATCAATGTGAATATTAAATAATGCATTACCAAGAACATCCTCCTTGTCCGTTTGCCCTAACCTGAAGAACAATAAACGGTTAACAAAATCGGGAACATTAATTAAGGGGCCCTTGTTGTAAAAGGTTACTGTATTTTTTTCTACAGTGTACCCTGGACAAAATAAATAAAGCTTCTTTTATTTTTTGATCTCAGAAATAACGAATAAAGCTATCCACAAACAACTCCCTGGAAATATAAAAAAGAAACTTTCTACGGAGAGATAACCGATATAATCTGAGGGAGGAGCTGAACTTGAAACACCCGTTTGTCCGAACAGGAAAAAGTCATTGTATTTGTCAGAGGTGTGGACTCGAGTCACATGACTTGGACTCGAGTCAGACTCGAGTCATTATTTTTAATGACTTCTGACTTGACTTGATAAAATCTATAAAGACTTACGACTTTACCCGGACTTGAACGCCAATGACTTGCGACTTGATTCGACTTGCATCTGTTGACTTAACGATGACTTGAGCATATTTGATTTTTTAGCACAAAAGTGGCACGACATGGACAAAATCATAAATCATTCTTGGTTCTGGGTTTGATCTTGTACGGCTAAATGCAGCAGCACTTTCTGCTTGTTTGAGCAAATGAAGTTTTAAGAAGCTTTATTTCTGGAATTTATTTACTATCATTGTCATTAAATTGAAGTTGGACAGATTACTTAATTATGACTTGAAAATTCATAGTCAAAGACTTGGACTTGACTTGGACTTCCACATCATTGACTTTGGAATCGACTTGGTTGTCTTTGACTTTGACTTGACTTGAGAATTGACTGGAAAGACGTGACTTACTTGTGACTTGCAAAGCAGTGACTTGGTCCCACCTCTGGCTTGTATTTGAGGAGTTAACTTGTGGAATGGATTACATATGGAGTTGAAGCAATGTCCAAGCATGACCGAGTTCAAAACGTGGTACAAAGACATGGTTTTCATGAGGTACAGGGAAGAAGAGTGAGTTAGGCTAGATGAGATCACATTTTGGATGTGTGTCAAAATATCTGAATGCTGGAAGGAATATGTGGAAATATGTACAATTAGAGTATGTTTTGTAGGCATGTGTAGGTGTGAGTGTTGACTTTCCAGGTAAGTGTTGCTACGTGGGTATGTATATGTGGGTAAATGGAAAGAGAAATGCACAAATATTTTTTGTACAGCTGTAAGTGGGACATTATGGAGCTATAATTGGTTTACATAGAGACAAGGCAACTAAATAAGATGTTAATCTAATGTATAAATGATGTTTTCTTCATTATTTTTATTTCATGAATCTATTTCTGAACAAAAAGGAGAAGGTGCAGGAGAAAAAATCAAAGCATTTGCTTCTTCCTGCTCCTTTTGAACATATAAACACTTAGTTTACATGTTAGTTATTGTTGTGTCATTGGCATGAAACTTGCAGTGAACTTGCATGGCAATTTTCTTCAACCCATTCCATCATCATCTCATCCTGTTGAGATGTTAACTTCCGTGGGCGGCCTGGACGTCTCTACGAGAAGGTTGCACTCCCATCTTTAATTTTTGGATCACTTTTTGGATGACCTTTGCTACAGTATTAGACTGATATGTAAAGCTTTGCTGATCTTCTTGTAGCCCTCACCTTCTTGTGTAAAGAAATTATTTCCTTTCTCTGGTTTTGTGACACTCCTCTTCCATGTCAGAATCAGAATCAGAATAGGTTTCTTGCCATTGTCAGTGAACAAACAATTCACAAACTAGGAACTTGCTTTGGTACTAATGTGCTACATATAACATGAATAATAAGATTAAAAATAGAATAAAATAGAATAAAACTTTCAGCGATAAAAAATGGCAGGTAATGGTAACATGGCCGATAACGTGAGGTTGTGTCGAGTACAGAAGACCAGCATGGTTGTGTGTTTATAAGCTGTTCACAAGTCTAACGGCAGATGGAAAGAAGCTGTTCTTATGGCGGGAGGTTCTGGTCCGGATGGACCGTAACCTCCTGCCTGAGGGAAGCGGCTCAAAAAGTCTGTGACCCGGGTGAGAAGGGTCAGCTGCTATCCGACCTGCACGCCCCCAAGTCCTGGAGACGTACAGGTCCTGGAGAGATGGAAGGCTGCAGCCAATCACCTTCTCAGCAGAGCGCACAATGCGCTGCAGTCTATGTTTGTCCCTCACCGTGGCTCCAGCGTACCACACAGCGATGGAGGAGGTGAGGATGAACTCAATGATGGCCGTGTAAAACTGCACCATCATCTGGGCCGGCAGCTTGGCCTTTTTCAACTGCCGCAGAAAGTACATCCTCTGCTGGGCCTTTTTGATCAGGGAGCTGATGGATGGCTCCCACCTAAGGTCCTGTGTGATGGTGGTTCCGAGGAAGCGGAAGGAGCGGAGCCATTACTGACAGCATGAAATGGGAAGGACTTTTCTTCGTTAAGTAATGCTCTTTTATAGTCACCTGTCTGCTGAACACCTCTTAAATGAATCATTAGACTCGCCTGTGGTTTAATGCCTGTTCATTTGAATTTTGCAGTCTATAGTCAAGACTATAATTGGGCTGTACTCATTTTAGCAACATGGGCTTGACTGGATTTGTTAGGAAAATCACTTTTTTGTGTGCAAATTAACAAATCTTGTTTGCAATCAAAGGTCCACATTTGTGGGAGTATTGTGTGGTGCAGATTTAGGACTGAAGAAGATCCGGGGCTTAACGCACGTGCACACGCACACGCGCGCGCACGTGACACGCACTAGTCAACATCATATATATATATCATATATATATCATACATAATTTTTAATCTGAAGCTACATATTAAGCATTTTCAGGGCAGAGTATTGTTCCTGTTAGTGTTTAGTGTGAGATGATAGTAAATATTCCCTTTCTTTCTCCAACAACTTTACCTGATAGTGAGCTAACTTTAGGCAAACCAGCAGCACAACAAATATTTTCAAATAAGACTCACAAACCTGAGCTGGGGTTCTGTCGCCGTACTTTTGGTCTAAAAAACGTCCTTATGTCCATCTTCACTCATGCGTTTCAGGCAGAGTGTAGAAGAAGCGGCCGCTAAAGGGCTTCTTCTTCTTCATTGGTGGAAGCTCAGGCAGGCTGTATACAAACTACTGCCAGCTGCGCCCTCTCTGTTGGACTTTGGTACTGCATGTTACTTCCGCGATTTAGATCCGGGGCTTATCAAGAAAAATCCGGGGCTTCAGCCCAAGTAGCCGGGCCTAACGCCGTCCCTGGTGTGGTATCTCTTGGAAACTAAAGGTTTTCTGACAAATGTAGTGGGGTGTACTCATTAATGCTGAGCACTGTAAGTGAAATACTATTATTGCAATGAACAGTGTTGTGTTGGAACTAAACAAAGATATTTATGATAGTACTTTTTTCCCTATTTGACCCCCGAGTCAGCCATGAAAAAGTGAAGCAAGTTTGAAGATGTAAACAGATATCTGTGATACAAAGGTCAACACATTTCCTTTGTTCCTGTGACTCAGAGACCAGACTTGACTCGTAGTCATCCTGGCAGATGACGAAACCTTGCCAGCTTTGTGTGTGGACTACATTATCAGTGATATATAAAGAGCTTGGCGTTTTCACACAGCAGTTCCCATGATTGGGAGTCCAGGCTGCTCTTTGAGCTTTGAAATCATCCGTTTTGCCTAAAGTGGAAACGGTGAAACAAGAGCACATCCAAATGAAATGCTGTGATGATTGTGAGGCTCAGCCAACAGTGGAGTGTAGGGTTGCACATCTGCCCTGACCTCAGGAGGTGTACGTGCGTGTGTGTTCAGCCCCACTGTCTCATGCACACACACCAACACACAGCTGCAGCATTATGGCACAAACTCTGGTGATGTTGTTGTGTTGTTGGGACCAATGATGAGTTCCTAATCACCGCTAATCAGCTAGTGTCTGTGCACCTGTATGGACAGTTTTCACCAGGATGGACATACATTTAGTGTGTGTTTGAGTTTGCAAGAATTCTAAGATCAGATCAAATCAAATCAAAGCTTTATTTATAAAGCGCCTTCCACAACCCTGTCAGGAAGCCCAAGGCGCTGAACATGGAACAGTACAAAGTTAAAGAAAGTGAATAAATCAGAAAATAAAAGCAATTCAAATTACAGATTATAAATTACAAAAAAGGTGAAACATTCTAGTAGAATACAAATGTGTAAAACAAGGGAAAAAGTGAACCAATGAAAACTGTGAGATAAAATCAACATAAAAGAGGGCCAAATTCAAACATGTTCAGGAAACGCCAAGCAGAGGAGGTGTGTTTTTAGGCGACTCTTGAAGACTGGCAGAGATGGGGACAGCCTAAATGAGGGTGGCAACTGGTTCCAGAGTGACTGTGCTAGTACTGAGAAAGCCCGGTCCCCGCGAGTACGACACCTAGAACGAGGGACAACGAGCAGGCCTTGGTCAGAGGAGTGCGTGATGGGGAATGTCTGTTCAGGAGTGAGGCTAGATAGGGGGGAGCACCACCCTGGAAGAAATTAAAAACAAAGACGAGGAGTCTGAAGTGTGAACGATAGCAAACCGGAAGCCAGTGCAAGGAGGCCAGAACCGGACTGATGTGGTCCCGTTTCCTGGTCCCAGTCAGGAACCTGGCTGTGCTGTTCTGCACAACCTGTAGGCGACGCAGTGATGACTGCACAACCCTGCATAGAGAGAGCTGCAGTAATCAAGCCTAGAAATTACAAAAGATCCGATCAATATTTGCCACCCTTCTCATCGGTTATGTCTGTAGAGAGGTGGCAGAGAGATGCCTGAACTCAGGGAGTAGCATTCTAACAGCGCTGTCTTCAGCGCAGCGTCCCACCCCAGGTAGATGAAATAGAATGCATTATTGCTGCCTACAAGGGGCTGGCTTTGAAGTAAGTGTTTGCATTATGAAAGCGGAGAGAATCAGGATTGCTATGCCGTATAAGTCCCTCGTGCTTCTTCTCCTTCTCTTTCTCTTGTTCCCTCCTGTTTTCCTTTCTGCCGCTCTTTTTTGTCCCAGTCTGTCTCCCTCCCCACCACCGCTCTTTCTTGCACTTTTGCCCTTCGTCGGCACGTTTTCTCCCCCCCCCCCCCCCACACACACACACACACACACAAACACCTTCTCGTCTTGTTTTCTTAGTTTGTTATTATACCCATGTTTCCATTTGTTAGCCGTCGTGATTGATTGAAACCGGAGCTGTTAAAAGGCCACACACGCTCCCGTTGATGCCGGCGTCTCACGACCCGCCGGCTAAGGTTCGATGAGCTACTACCAGAATTAGCACCTCCTTGGTGAGGTTCAGCGCTAGGATTTCCCATTAATGAGGTTGTGTGTGGTGGAGAGGGATAAAGTCACGGGGGATTCTGGGTAAAAATAAATAAATAAATAAAAGAGATGTGAGGGATTAAAATAAACTGCCTTCTAGATCAAATACAGCTCAAACATGCAGGAACACTCATTCCATAAACACCTCACTTTCCTTACTGTGTCCGTCTTTTTATCCAGTTTAGTGTGGAATACTCGGGAATCAAAGAATTGAACTTGCTCTCCCAAAGACTTGAAAGGTTATGAATTTGTTTTCCAAAACTGGTTAGACTTGTACCACTGGGTATTGTATTTATTTTTCTTTTTGACTGACATGCACCATCTTTGACCTTCAAACTCGTTCGATCTCTGTCCCCTCCCTGCTCTTAAATCTCCCCCTCAGGTGAACAAAGTCGAACCGCTGCCTTTGATTTTCTGCATCACCGTGGAACGAGTCTCCGTGTTTGATTTAATTGCCTCTGATTTCACGTGTGATTTACCATCCCTAAAGACAGCAGGTCCCGGTGGACATGTCTTTATTGGACTTACCTATTTGGTATTAAGCAGGTGCTGAGCCTTCGCGGAGACGTGTGAAATGGACAGAGCTCCTTAAAGTGCAGCTCATTTGCCACACATTCCCAGCAGAATAGAGAATTGATTTTCACTTGATGTTTTATTCGGAGAGCAGCAGCCTGAAGCTTTAATGGTACTTGTTCTGTTTGACCTCAGTTTTATCAATCAAATCAATTTCCCTCTGGGATTAATAAAGTATTTTTGAATTGAATTGAATTGAATTTCAGGTTCTTCAAATGTCACTTCCTGTCCCAAACACTATAAAAAAATTCAGATATAAATTTAAACCCGTGCATTTCCCCTTTGATGCAAATCCCGTTAAATCTGGACTAAAGCACCCAGCGCGGTTTGAAACTGTTGATGGCTCAAATCAATTCAAATCTCTAAAACAAAAAGGCAAAGTTTGAAATAAATTCAGCAACTAAATCTTCAGTGTTTGACGGAATATCATGGCTTCAAATATTTAAATTGCGTTGGAGCGTCTGCCTTTAAAACTGCCGTTAATGTCTGCGATAACTTGTGTGTTTCATCTGTTTCATCTTTTCCAGAGGACCAGCTGCCCTCAGGGTTTCCCACCATTGATATGGGCCCCCAGCTCAAAGTGGTGGAGCGTTCACGGACCGCCACCATGCTCTGCGCTGCAAGCGGCAACCCTGACCCAGAAATTACCTGGTTCAAGGATTTCCTGCCAGTCAACACGTCCAATAACAATGGACGGATCAAGCAGCTCCGCTCAGGTGACCACTCACCTTATACCTTTGTTCTTCTCCTCACACTTTGCTTTTACCCCCCACTCTCTCCATTTTGTCAGCCAAACCCATTCTTTTTTATTTCCAACTCCTACAAAGTCTCTTTGGTCTTACCCTCATCCCCCCTTCCCTTTGGCTCCCACCCTCCTCCTGCCATGGTCACCGTTTGTGTTTTTCTGCTGCCTTTCTCTGCTGCTGCTGTATTATGAGTCGGCTGTTAATGGTTGCCAACCCCTGCAAACTCTTCGAGACCCGTCTAAGCAAACTTTTCTCCACACGCTCTGAGGACTTCCTGTTCATATCACCATCACAAAGAGCTGAAGAGTAATTGTCCACAAATCAAACTCAACAAACATGTTGTAGCACCATCGGTGAAGCTACATTTCTTTATTCTAGACGATTAGTGTTCTGTCAGCTTATAGAGAAAACCCAGGTGATGGTGGCATGAGCATGAGGAATAGCCTCTGGTCTATCCCACTGCTGTGACTAAACTCTCAAATAACCTTCTGTTTTTCCTTCTTGCTTTATCGTGAAATTTACTTTCTCAAACTGCATTCACGTTCTTTTTAAAGGAGCCGCATTGACTCACAAATTCCTTTGAAAACCAGCCAGTTGCTGTTGGTAGCCACAGTAGTGTCTTGTCCTAAAGTCCCTCCCCGCTCCGTCCTCCCCTCTGCCTCCAGGGATCGACTCTCTACCCCAAACTCCCCATCTCTTGTGATTGGAGACCCAACTTTCTGGCTTCGTTGTGGAGAACCACCTCTTTGTTTCTGTTTGTGTTATTATTATGATTATTTAGCACACCCCTCAATTCCCTTGCTAATTGTGTTATTTTTATTGTATTCTATCAAAAAAATCAGTTGAACTACCACGTTGTTAGAAATTGAGTGTACTAGCTTAGTTTCTTATTCATGATGGATACAAAATAGTCCCTTTGAATGATTCTAAATGCTAATACTGTGTTCGGTGAGGTTATGTGGAGTTCCAGTACTTTTTCAAGATGTTTCAACTAAATCAACACATGTGTGTAACCAATGGTCCGATTATAATGCCATGTCTATGCTGTTCTTTTCTCTTTGTATCTTTTTAACCACAGAGTCCTTTGGTAAGTGCTTCTGTTTCGAGGCCCACACCCTCACTGCCCACTCTTCTATTTACTGCTCACTATTGTTGCTACTCTTGCTGCTACTGCTCACCTTTACACCTGTGACTCAATGTGTTATTAAAATGCATGGCATGCATTTTACTAACAGTGACGCACAAAATAACAATACGAGGCTCAGATGTACATTTACACCTATTTCTAATCCATTCTTGTTAAAAGGCATGGATAGACATGCATACACAAGCTCTATAACACGCACACACACACACACTTATCTCTGCCACCCTAGAGGTAGCTGGCCTCACCCTCACCTGTGCACCTGCAGATTTTCCGCACCCAAAGAGTTATAATTTGCTCCTCACACTCACCCATACTACTTTTCCACTTGTTCACTTATTCAATTATTCTTTCCTTCACTCACTCTATCATCCACTCACCCACTTAATCTCCCCACTCTCTTGTATCGAGTTACCGGTCAATAAGCTAGACTGCAGATAGGTGAGTTCGCCTCTGGTGGAGCCGGAGTGGAAATCAATCAGGGGTGGCCTGGTTTTCAGACTACCAGGCGTTAACTGTGGTATGTCACATGCAAATCCTCTCTAGTGTAGTGGGGGGGGGGGGGGGGGGGGGGGTCTAGCTAGCCATTCAATTTATGATAGATTGTGAATACTCTAAGCTACCTTCAGTGGTCAAGATGAAAATCCACTTTTTAATGCTCCCATTTGGGTTTTGATAAATTAATATTTGATTTAAAGCAAACGTGTAATGAATTCTGCGTTTAGCTACATTTAGAGACATTATGAGTTATATCTTTAGTTTAAAGGTGTGCTTGTGTCACTGTAGTTTCCAAATGATAAAGATGGCTTTCAAACAGAAGTCACTTAATGTCAGTGAAAAAAATTTAATTGAAATATTTGAATGTTTTAAAAATAGTTAACATGTTTACATTGTATTATTGCACTTTTTTAATTATTTTTTATAATTAGTGCTGGTAGTGGGAATGTCATAATCATCACATTATTAACCTTCCGACCATCTTTATGGGTGACCCCGTGAGGAAAGTTCACCAGTGAGCAGGGTTGATGGTTCATCCCTTGGTTCCACGTGGCAGGGGTGAGGAGTGAGCACCACCTCACCCCTGCCACGTGGACCTCAAGGGATAAACCATCAGTCCTGCTCAATGGTCAACGTTCCTCGCGGGGTCACCCATAAAGACAGTGGGAGGGTTAATACAATGTGTTGTGGAGTTTCTACTTTCCACCACTCTGTTATCCACTAGCATTGAAAACCTGCAACAATAGTGAATATATAACAAATGTGGATAATAATCAGGGGGTCGCATAACGGTTCTGAAAGGTGAATTTTTAATATTTTAAGTGCACATCATTTGTTACATTGACTTTTTTATCTAAATAGCAGGATTCGATTTTTAGGTTTTTATCTTTACTGAGGTTAGGTGAAGTTTAAAATTCAGGGCACATAGCCAGAGTCTACCACTCAGAGACCACTTCCACCTCCTAAAGTCACATCTGCCCTGCTGCAAGTCGATGAAGTCAATCAATAACCAGTCCCCTTATAGCTGTGTCCCTGTCTGTCACTCTATCTAAGATCTGCTTTTCTCTTCTCAGGCTTATTCTATCTATATTTATTCTGTCTTTTTCTTTTATTCGTCTACCTTTTCTCACTTCCTAAGGTTCTGTATTTTAAGTCTTCCTCTCTAATTTGATTCTTCTCCTCAACAAGTTAACTACTTCCCTCAGTCCCTCCCTCCCTCCCTCCCTCCCTTATACCCGTCTCCTTTTGTGGTACTAACATTTTCTTCTTCTTCTCCTTCTCTAATCTCGTGCATTCATTGCCCACTCAGGTGGCACGCCCATACGAGGTAAGACTGCTGGGAGGAACCAACATGACACAGTGGCCTGATTCCTTTTCAACCCTTGCTTCCTGCTTGTCCTGCAGATCTGGAAAGCAGTTCTCGGTGGGTTCATTAGCAGAGTTTAAGACTCCACCATATTTATAACGCTCACCACACTGCTTCAGATCTGCAGCAGGTACAAGAGGAGGGATAGAGTTGAGGAAAATGTCCATTATATTATAACTATCACCTATCCTGTCCTCATATTTCATTCTGATAATACTTTCATCTCATCCTCAACACTTACATTTATAATACGTGTCCATTGCTTCCTCAATCCTCATATTATATTCTCTCTTTTGGACAATTCCGTTTAAAACCCCTTATCATTCCGACCACTCGCCTGCTGGCTGGCTGTGTATGAGTGGGTGCTCATGTAACATATTGTTGGAAATCATCTGATGCTTTTGTGATGTGACTGATGCAAAATGTTGAACAATATGGTCAAAATATCTGGAACAATCATCCTGGGGTGATACAACTGGAAGATTGTTCACTCACCCATGAATTACTAATTGGAATTCTGAACGCTTTTATTATCAAATAGTGAGCAAAGGTAAATTTGTGCTGCAAGTCTTTAAATATTGGTTGGTGTGTTGGTTTGTTGGTTGATTGGTTGGTTGGTTGGTTGGTTGGTTAGTTCTTTGGTTAATTGTCGGTTGATTGGTTCGGTCGGTCGGTCATTGGTTGGTTGGTTGGTCGGTGTTTATTTGTTGGTTGGTTGGTTATTGGTTGATTGGTTAGTTCTTTGGTTGGTTGGCTGGTTGGTCATTGGTTGATTGGTTAGTTCTTTGGTTGGTTGGCTGGTTGGTCGGTTGGTTGGTTGGTTGTAGGTCGGTTGGTCAGTTGGTTGGTCGGTCGGTTGGTTGGTTGGTTGGTTGGTCGGTGTTTGTTTGGTTGTTGGTTGATTGATTAGTTCTTCTGTTGGTTAGTTGGTTGGTTGGTTGGTTGGTTGTAGGTCGGTTGGTCGGTTTGTTGGTTCGTTGGTTAGTTCTTTGGTTGGTTGGCTGGCTGGCTGGTTGGTTGGTTGGTTGGTTGGTTGGTTGGTTGGTTGATCGGTGTTTGTTTGTTAGTTGATTGGTTAGTTCTTTGGTTGGTTGGTTGGTTGGTTGGTTGGTTGATTGGTGTGTTGGTGTGTTGGTTGGTTGGTGTGTTGGTTGGTTGGTTGGTTGGTTGGTTGGTTGGTTGGTTGGTTGTAGGTCGGCTGGTCAGTTGGTTGGTCAGTTGGTTGGTTGGTTGGTTGGTTGGTTGGTCGGTGTTTGTTTGTTTGTTGGTTGATTGGTTGGTTGGTTGGTTGGTTGATTGATTGATTGGTTGGTTGGTTGGTTGTAGGTCGGTTGATCCAGAGCAGTTCCCAATAGGCCTACCCAGTTTCTCAGTCTCTCCAGTAGCAGGTGATGGTCAACAGTGTCAAATGCTGCAGTCAGGTCCAGCAGAACCAGGACAGAACAGTCCCCTGCAACACTGTGAGTCAGAAGGTCATTAGAGACCCTAAGAAGAGCTGTTTCAGTAGAATGAGCTCTACGAAAACCTGACTGGAAGCTATCATAGATGTTATGTTCATCAAGAGCAGCTGTGAGCTGTTTAGCCACAACCTTTTCCAAGATCTTCGAGATGAACGGAAGTTTAGAGATGGGTCTGAAGCTGCTATGGAGAGGGGGTCAAGATTCAGTTTTTTAAGAAGCAGGTGGATTTCAGCATTCTTAAAGTAAGCAGGGACCTGACTGGAAACCAGAGAAGCAATAATTATAGAGAGAACCCTGGGACTGATGGACTGAAAAGCACTTTTAAACAAAGATGAGGGTAAGATGTCGAGGGGGCATGCAGAGGTCTTCATAGAGTTAACTAGTTTGGTTAACTCTGGCAAAGTAACAGGAATAAAGCTATCTAGGATGATGGGCCTGGTTGGAGTTAGGAGAGGCTGCAATAAGGCATAGGGAGAGATGCTAGATCTGACCTTATTGACTTTGTCTACAAAGAAAGACAGAAAGTTCTCACAGTCTGCAACAGAGTGGATGGAGGCTGTAGGAGAGGCAGAGGAGACAATGCTGCTGATGGTGTTAAACAGCACCTTGGGGTTCCCTTTGCTCTGGGACACCAGGTTGGAGAAATAGGAAACCCTCGCGTCTCTGACAGCAGAGTTAAAGGATGTCAGAAAATCCTTTAGGTGCAGCAGATGGACGTGGAGATGGGTTTTCTTCCACAAGCACTCAATTTTTCTGCATTGGCACTTCAAGCTGCGAAGGCTGTCATTAAACCAGGGAGTAGGGTTCACTGCAGGAACTGATCTGGTTCTGACAGGACAGATGTTTTCCAGAATGGAGAGGCAGTGCTTGTTAAACTGACAAGTTAAGGAATCTGGGTCGTTATCAGAAGAACAGGGTGGATCAAAAGCAGCAGAAAAATTGCTAGCTGTGCTCTCATTAAGAAAACGAGAACTAACCAGATGGCGAGCAGGAGGTGGGAACGCAGAAACTGACAAGTTAAAGAAAATGCAATGGTGATCTGAAATATAAGCGTCCTCAGGACAAACACTGTCAGCATTTAGACTCGGGGTAAAAACAAGGTCTTGAGTGTGCCCCTTGGTGTGTGTGGGGCCAGAAACATGTTGGGTAAAGCTGAAGGAGTCCATGAGGCTGGAGAAATTCATGGCAAAGTGGTCCGAGGGATCATCAACGTGGATGTTAAAGTCACCAACAATCACCAGTCTGGACAGCTTCACAGTGGAGGATAGAAAGTTGCTAAACTGCTGAAGGAAAGAACTGTTTGGACCAGGTGGACGATAGACCACAGCACAGTAGAACGGGTCCTTACGCCCGACTTTCATCAGCTGCAGTTCAAAGGAAGCAAAGTGACCAGAGGTTGTAGAGCTACATGAAAGATGGTCTCTGAAAACAACAGCTAGATCTCCACCACGACCAGAACCCCGGGGCTGGCTATGAAAAGAATAACCACTCGGGCAGAATTCAATCAGACCAAAATAATCAGATATTTGCTGCCAAACTTCAGTCAGAAACAGAAAATCCAGGTTTTTAGAGAGAGTTAGATCATTAAGCAGGAAGGACTTATTGTTAACAGAGCGGGTATTTAATAGAGCCATGCTGAGTGAGGTGGAGGAATCAGAAACTACAGAAACAGCTGGAGTTAGTGGACGTAAATTAGCAGGGTTAGCAGGGTTAGTCCACGGTGTTAATAAAAAACACTGTGGTTCTTTTGCCTTACCAAAACACAAGAGAGAGACAAGTTTTGTCCAAACACAGCGTGGGGGCATTTATTTGTACAATTCATCAATACATCACCAGTAGCTTGGGGACAGCCTGCAGCCTGGTATTAAATAACCTCGACTGGAACCTTCTGCAAAAGCCCTCCTGCCACGAAGATGCAGGCTTATTTTATACTGCTACTCCCACAGTCCTTTGAGAGAGGATGGGGTGATGTTTACACTTCCCAGTATGGTCAACGCGCCCTCCAGCCCAGAGGTCGACGAGCCCTGTTATCCCAACATGATCCGAGAGCTCAATGTTTACTGGAGCTGGTTTACACAAGCTGGACATGTTAAACCTCACGTACACAGAAAACAGCTTTTGGCTCCTACAATCTCAGTAAGCTTTTAACCTAAGGACTCATAATTCAACTCAATATATGTTGTAGATGACCTCTTGACCTTTTTGGCGACAACAACACTTATGGAGGGAACAGGAGGAGAAGCCACTGAAGAATGAGGATAAACCGACCTTAAAAAACTTGGACGGAGAAACCGCACCGCAAAGCGGCCTGGCGGGAATGCGGAAGTGGCGCTCAAGTCGCCAAACAAAGGACAAGAAGCTAGAAGATCACACCGATGTTTACTAGATAAACCACGCTTTAAGAGAAGTCTTATTCTCACCTGGATTCCTCCTTGTTTACCTCTTTTCCTCCGATGTTTTACCGGGACCGGCTAAAACATCGCTGGAGGCGTCCTGGTAGGAATCATTTGGCTCCGGGCCAGCACGCCACTCAGGTAAACAAACAGGGAGGTACGTCCTTGGTGCATCTTGGGCGATCGTGAATGAACGGAAGGACAAAAGAGTCTGGCGATCATAAGAGATGGTAGCAGAGACACTACTGAAGAGGATCGCAGACAGGAGCAAAGTAGAAAAGAGGAGGTTAGTGGAGAAAAGTTTGAAAAAGTGGCCGGTGACCGCGGCTAAGCCAAGCACAGGCGCCATCTTGTTACCGACCGGAAACTTTTGCATTTGTTTGGCTTGAATACAATTGTACTTCGGCACATGACATACATTTAAAGAAGGCAGGATCAGGACAAAGTAATACAGGCATAGAAAGATGGGTTAAACTGCTTCTGATTAATGGTGGAAATGTGCCAAGTCCCACCTGAGGCCTATGTGAGATCAACAAAATGGACTTCTTACAGTTATCCAACTGCTGCTGTAATATTCATAAGCTTTGCTTCTGCCTACACCCTTTTGGGTACGTAGGTCAACTGGATTCAGTTATTAATTATACCAAAAAATTATTTCAGTTTATCTCTTGACTCAAATTCATCTGATTGACTTTTTGTTAGTTGTTCTAAAATCTTGGAGTGGTTTTGAATGTTAATGGGAGACACAGAGTATTGTCTCTCAAAGTAGAATAAAATCAAACGTTTATGGTTCTCTGGAATCAGTCTGAGTACGCTATGGGATCAGAGGGCTTCACAGGCAAATTCTCCTGGAATGGAAAGGGGTTGAAACCATTAAATCTTTATTTTTTTCTTTCCTCATTAGTTTCCAGTGTGAAGTATGGTGTGTGAAAGATTTTTGGTTGAGTCCTCTGCTGTTCACTTAGAGGTGAAAATGCATCCTCACATCTTTATCGACTGGTTTTGTTTGTTGAGTGACCTGATTTTCTTTCTTCATTATCTCTTTTTGTTTTTTATTTTGAGGGTCTTGACCTAAACTTGACCTGGCCTCTCCCTCTACCTTGTCTATATTTGACCAATCAAACGTCCTAGATTTGTTTTCCCTCCCAGCTGTTATTCACTCTGCCTGACTTGTCCAGATGGCGAAGACACACAACATTAGTGCGCTCACGCTTGCGCAGAAACAGCCTACAGACACACACACACACACACATTTCTTCATGGCTTTTTACCATCACTTTCTTTCTATTTTCTCCTCCATTATCAATAAAAAGCCCCAAACAACCACTTTTTTGATAAAGTTTTTTCTGGGCGCTTTTTTTGCCTTACCACGCCATCTTTAAAGAACCTCTGGTTGACTTTTTTGACAGTTTTTCTATTTTCAGGGAGCGAGAAAGCATCAGTCCCTTCCCAAGGCTTTGCGTATGTCGTTCTTTTTTTTCCCTCTGTTGGCCTTGATGGAGCTCGATTAATGTCTTTACCTCCCTCCTGGGTGTGTTTCAAACTGACATCACACTCCTGATCCCTTTGGTGGATCCACAAGGGTTGCTGATATCTTATTGCCATGGCAATTTCTTTGTCACATCTCATCCTTGAAAACTGATTTACTCTAATATGACTGCAACTCACTTTTCAGCAAAGATATTTTTTCTGGAAATATTGTATTTGTGACTGGATTTTTCCATATTTTGGCTATCTTGTTAATGTGTTTCTGTCTGCATGAAGACAGAATTCTCCGTTTTTGTGGGCTTTGTTACCTCTTTTTTTGTATTTTAGTTGATTTTTTTTAACAGGATGTGACCCTTGTTTGGGCAAATTCCTGCTGAACAGTGGTAGAACCTTTTAAATGACACATCTAGCATTTTTTATGTCCTCCTTAAAAAGTTTTGACTTTATTTTACTTAAACCTCTCTCAGAATCATTTACTTCCCTGATGTTTGGTTTTTTGTTTTGCCATTTATATATCTTTGTTTAGTAATTTAGCCAGTTACCTGTCTTCCACTTCTGTATAATATATTTTTTCCTCTCTATCTGTGACTCTCCCTTGCCTGTCTGATCTCTACTCCTTCTCTCCATCACTCCATCCATCCAGGCGCCCTCCAGATAGAGATGAGTGAGGAGACTGACCAGGGGAAGTACGAGTGTGTTGCCACTAACAGTGATGGGACTCGTTATTCCACCCCAGCAAACCTGTATGTCAGAGGTGAGATGGAACATACACATAACTCATTTATACATTGTTTTATTATTATTATTAGTAGTAGTAGTAGTAGTAGTATCATTATTATTATTATTATTGTTATTATTATTAACATAACTTTCATTAGTTGCTCTTATGTACCAGTTTCTTTCTTGCTGGACTTTTGTAATTATTTTTCTACATCAACCATAACTTATTGCAGTAGAAACTGCTACAAACACAGTTACTAAGTTACCTGTCTAATCAAAATAATTCTCTCTTTCTGACTCTTATGTTGGATGTTTTTTTATTTATTTATTTTACTATATTTTATTTTATTTTATTTATTTAATTTTTTTGCATTCATATACAAATTTCAAATCCCCTACATTATTCCTTTTAACAAAAGTTATTGTAGTTGGTGTTGACTGATGAAGATACGCTGCTGTCATAGTCTACCCATAATGCACCTACAATTACATAATGTTCAACATGCAAGCAAACTAAAAAAAACACAATTTATCTGAAAACAGGGCTACAATGGAATTAAAAAGAGGATAATTTATTAGAAAAGACTAAAGTAAAGATCAGTGGTAACAAAAAAGCATTTGTTTTAAATGGTATCTCATTATTTGACCAACATTTCGTAACTTATCTAGTTTGAAGTATTTTTTTCTGTGTTTTGAAAATAAAACTTATTTAATTTTGAAATTTGCTATTAAATGTTTGCATCAACTACATCCTGAAGTTAAAGGCCGTCTAATTCTAGCAGAATAAAGAGTTCACACCTTCATAAAGACGATTTGATATTACAGAAGGTTTTCGGTTGATAAAATCTGAAGAAAATCATTGCCAGCCAGGATTAGCTTTAAAAACAATCGTAAAGACAAAAAAGTGAAATATTACCAAAGCATCAGCTAGATAGCTAGATGAGTCGTTTGCTGGCATTTATTACATCTCCAGTAATGCAGTGTTGTTATGGTTACACACCACGCATGTCCCCAGCTTAGACTGATTTTGTCATGTTCTCCCATAGCTGTGAGCGAGTTATAATGGTTAACTAGATAGCGTGTTAGCTTTGCACTCAGACATTGGTGTAATATGTAAACCTGCAGAATGTTTTACAAACAATTCATGTGTCACAAAGTGCCTTGTGATGTGTTGTGGTCTGTGTGTTCTCTAGAGAAGGTCACGGGTAATTGGAAGTGGTTTTAGCCATGAAATATGTAGCTGTTGCTTTAGCTTTGCTGCTGTATGGATGTACATGTATTAACATCCAGCACGCCACTGATTTACATACACATCTATGGTTTATTTCTATAAATGTGATGTGTTGCCATTAGGCCTGCAGTATTTCATGTTCGTTTAGCTTCAGACTCAGAAAACAGTCTTCTTTAAAGACGCCAGCTGGGCTCATTTCTTTACTCTCAAGCCGTTAATCTCCATTCCCCGCTGTCTTAGCCTTTAGACCTCAGAGAAAATCCAAATCATTGTCCAGTTAAGACGTGTGTTTCTCTCCAAACCTGATAGACATCTCATTTCTCCAGGCGCTGCCTCCCTTTCCGCTCCTGTGACGCGCTCATTCCAACCAAATGTTTGAATCTTGAAGACATTTTTATTCCCAGAGCTTTTTGCTCTTTCGCCCTCCTGCCTACCTACCCAGTCTAGTAAACACGGGGTTTAAACAGTCTAGCATGCTTTTCTAGCTCCAGCATTTCTCTTGGGCATATGAAAGGAGAAGACACACTATTGGTTGCTCACATGCGACATCGTCATCCGCCGTGGAAATATTCATATAACAAAGAACCGAGAAGCAGACAAACAGCAGCAGCGGTGATGTGTGTCTAACAGTTCTCGCAAGGCCGGCGAAATCTTGCAGCGCTGCTCAGTGAGTGTCTGACAGCCGGTCTATGCAGACAGCTGGCAATGGAGGCTGTCTTAAACTGGAAGTTTTTTTTTTACACATATCAACCATGGCCCGTGTTTACGTTATCTCTGTTCTCTCCTGGTTGCTTTCTTTTGTCGTTCTTCTGTTCTTTTCTGGCTCTCGCTCCATCTCTTGCCTCCTCGTTCTAACTTTTTTCCTCTCCTCGTCTTTCTGATATTTCCCATTTCCTGTCTTTCCTGCCTCCCCGCTGTGCTCTGTCCTGCCCCCCACTGCAGAACTCCGAGAAGGTTGGTACAGTAACTGTGTGGCATTTTGAGTTTTTGGTTAAATATCTGTTTGTATTTCTGTGTCTTGTTTGCTTTTCATGCAGTCCTGAAGAGTTAAACTTGCTTTGCCACTTCATATGTTCCATTTGTAACGTGCATATTGTATACTTTGTACATATTGTATGCACATTTATGTGTGCATGTGTATTTGTTATAACTTTGAGATTCAACTTAATGAAATATTTAACAGTTCTTCCTTTAAAATTGCATTAATAAAACATTTTTATATAACATTCATTGGAGCCGTGATGTACAGCTTGCAGTCTAATCTGAATGCTGTAAAACTCACTCCCCATCCTAACTGTTTTCTGATATTTCATCTCAAATTGTAAAATTCTAACCACGTTTCTCCTCTCGCCCTCCTGTTCTCATTGCGAATCGCTCCAGTGCGCCGCGTGCCCCCTCGCTTCTCCATTCCCCCAGCTGACAGCGAAATCATGCCAGGGGGTAACGTCAACATCACCTGCGTGGCGGTTGGCTCGCCCATGCCGTACGTGAAGTGGATGCTGGGTGCAGAAGACCTGACGCCTGAGGATGACATGCCCATTGGTCGCAACGTTCTGGAGCTGACAGATGTCCGCCAGTCCAACAACTACACCTGTGTGGCCATGTCGACACTCGGGGTGATCGAGGCAGTGGCACAGATCACTGTGAAAGGTGGGTTCCAGAGGTGGACCACGAGTCATGAAAAGGGGGAAGGTTTCACTTTAGTCTTGTGTGACTAAAGGTATTTTTCAAAGGACAACAAAATGAAATTGATATACCCTCTAGTGGTTGGCCGCTGTATCAGTTTTAGGTTGCCCCTCCTCCAAGTAAATTATTTGTACATTGTCCTGGTTTTAAAAACCAAATTCACTGAGAAATCCTTTTTTACTTGTTAATTATGAAATCTGAGTTTAACATGCAGGCTAAACATGAAAATAGTCTTCTCCCCCTGTCTCCTGCATTAAGCTTGGTTTATGCTTGACGCATTCACTTTCCGCGCGGTGATGCGGCTCGCGGATGGAACGCGCTTCACAACTTGCAGCGTTTATGGTTCATGTGGCTCGTCTCTGCGGTGAGCCAATATTCTCCCAAACTGTAGGGGGCAGCATGGAGCTCTACGACATGCATCCAACACCACACCATAGTAGAAGTAGAAATTACTGTTTACAACATGGCATTTCAGCATTTTTTAACAGCGTGCTCGTCTTTTCCGACAGTGCGAGCTATTTCTCTGCAAGAATTATTAACAACATGTTGATCACGGTGATCTTTGAGAGCTGAATCGTACAAATGTCTGTATTTACGAACCTCTGCCATACTAGTTCTTGCCGGTCCGCCATGTTTTTCTGCATCCGACCATCCACGTGGTTAGAAAATTTCCTAGGTGCGCGTTGCGGAAATTTTGGGCCGTGCGGAGGCGCGGTGGAGGGGCGTGGTTGTTAAAATGACGCAATTTCGCCGCGCGGAGCCGTGCGGACCTCGCGGACGCGTCAAGCATAAACCAACCTTTAGCCGCTGATAGAACAGAGACGCTTGGATTAGAAAAAGCCACACAGATCAATGTTACACTGAAAATTAGCAATAACAGATTCACTTATCTTGGCTCATGACGGGGAAGGTTGGTGTTGGTGTTGGTTTAGCGTCGAGGAGACAGCAGAGCATGTCATGACTAGTAGAAGCTAACTGTTAGCATTAGCAACTCCACCACACAGCAGAACTCCTTCAGGCTTGTGTTATTTGTGGAGATAAAACAAACGGTAGTGGTACAGTTGTGTTGCTGTTAGCCAATCAGAGGCAAGATGTCTGAATATCAGGAAATAAGACTCTAAACCCTGCCGTCTTCTGCTCCCCTCTTCTCTGGCCAACTTATAAAACAGAAGCATGAGAGACATTCATTTATACTAGAGACCACTGCAAATGTGTTAGCAAAACCAGTGAACTTGGTGTTTAAAATGATCTGTTTCCGGTCCTGACACCTACTGCTTTGGGTAGTTTTGACCTCGCTGCCCTATGTCCAAATAATCATCTAATAGTCATATTTGTAGCTAAGAAAATGCATATTTGATGGTAAATGTCAGATATCTTTTATAATTGTGTACTCTTTTGTGGGGTGAGTGAGGTCCAACAGTGATTTATTTTCCCTCCAGCCATTTGCCATTTGAATAAATCTCTTTGACTGGTTGTTTTGTTCTGGTTTTAATTTATATTCAAAATGGAAAGTTCAAATTGTCTTTGAAGCAAAAAATAAGGTCCCGAATCTGGCTGGATTTGTTTTTACCAGAGCTCTGGTAAAACTGATTTTGTTCATAATTGTCTTTCCCTACTTTTAATTATTGTGTGGAGATTATGTCCTCATTCTCAGTCAAATTCCATTATTCAGGACATCTGCAACATGTTGAGTTTTAAATCGATGATGGATGACACTTTGTCACTTTTGTCTTCCTGCCAGCCTTGCCGAAGGCCCCTGGGATCCCAGTGGTGACGGAGAGAACTGCAACAAGCATCACTCTCACCTGGGATTCTGGAAACCCTGAACCCGTCTCTTACTACATCATACAGGTGTGACCTCACCCACTAACTACTTAACAAGACTGCTACAGAACATGATACATGAGTCTAAATAACAAAAGCCTCTGACTGTCAAAGTAAAGGAACTGTCCAGTAAGGAAATACGTGGGAGAAAAGCTTCCAGGTGGTTATGAACTCTAAAAATGTGAATTTGTTACAATGAAGTAAGTGTCATGGGATGGTTCTTCACTCAAAAACAGCTCCAACTAGGGCTGGGAAATAAATCGAAAATGTATCGTCATCAAAATTTCTGATCATCGAGATAATTTTTCCCATGTCAATAAATTTGATGATAAAAGATGAAAAGATGTGTGTAGGTTGCAGCGTTCAAGTCCCTTTAAGAAGCCATACCACCTTGAGTCATGTAAAAATGTGACTCGAGGCAATACACGTGACAGCCCCATCTAGTGGACACCTTTTGCTTCTGCGCACACCTGTAGTTATCGTCCGTTTATCGTTATCGAGGTGAAATCGCCATATCGCTCCAAACTAAAAATAGGAATAAAAAGAAGATATATGTATACAGTCATCCCTCGCTACTTCGCGGTTCGTTTATCGCGGATTCACGACTTCGCGGATTTTTTTTTGCCTTATTCAAGTGAAATTCGCCGATTCGCTGTATTTTTCTATGCGAAATATCAAGAAATTCCAGTTTTTTTCATCAATTTCATCATAAAATGCACTTTTTGTAATAAAACTATAAAAAAACCAAGTAAAAAAATTTTTTTTCTTGAGTTTTACCCACAAAAAGAGAATGTGATCATACGATAATTCAATATAGTACTGTATGTCAGACTGGTCGGCTGGATTCGGGAGTTGAGCTTGTAGGGAGCGTGGTTTCACAGACGTGGAAGTGATAGCGTCGGTGAAACGCCGGCTCACGATTTAATCTAGGAAACCCCCGAGCGTTCGAGCGTCAACGAAGTGACACGGAAATGCCGGGCTTTCCAGAAGTAAGTAAGATAACTTACTATGAGCTGATAGTTCGTTGGATTGATCGGTAGGTTGGAAACTCTGACCATGAATCTGAAGAAACGATGACTGAGTGGTGAGCTGGAAAGGCGACTTCCGTTTATAGCTGCGGTTTGTGACGTAGGTGCGACGTGGAGGGAATCCCCACGAGGGGCATGCTGGGAGTCCCTACTTCGCGGATTTTCACCTATCGCGGCCAGGTCTGGAACGCATCTACCGCGATAAACGAGGGATCACTGTATACAGAAGGCCAAAAGACATTCCTCTGTAGTGATTCAGAATGACCTTCCTCTCCTTTCCATCTCTTGCCTCCTCCAGCATCGTCAGAAAGGTTCAGAGGACCCTTATAAAGAGATTGATGGCATCGCCACAACGCGCTACAGCGTAGGTGGCCTCAGCCCTTACTCTCACTATGACTTTCGGGTGGCGGCTGTCAACTCCATTGGGCAGGGCCCGTCCAGCGACGTGGTGGAGGCTCGCACAGCTGAGCAGGCCCCCTCCTCACCTCCTCGACAGGTCAGGGTAATGATTCTAGTTGACAAAATATAAATAAGTGACATAAATTTGACTTTATCCCTTACTTTCTGCAGGTCATCGGGCGAATGCTGAGTGCCACAACAGCAATGATACATTGGGATGAGCCAGAGGAACCCAACGGACAGGTTGTTGGTTACAGAGTGTACTACACCTCTGACAACACGCTACCAGTCAACCAGGTGTGTGTTTCTGTCCGCATGGCTTCTTTTGATCCATTTTCATCCCCAGCGTTATGTCCATGTGCAAAACATTGATTTGGTTCCAGTCAAACTGATTTGTTTTGTGGCTGTGTGGTGCAGTGGGACAAGCAAATGGTGCGCAGCGCCAACTTCATCACCATCCAGGATCTGACTCCTAACAAGACCTATTACATCCGAGTGCTGGCGTTCACCTCTGTAGGAGATGGACCCTTATCTCAGGACCTCCGGATCATAACCAAGACTGGAGGTAAAATTAAAAAAGCTAAATAAAATCTTTTATAAAAGACCCTCCCCAATCTTCC
This sequence comes from Nothobranchius furzeri, assembly GCF_043380555.1. NCBI lineage: Eukaryota > Metazoa > Chordata > Actinopteri > Cyprinodontiformes > Nothobranchiidae > Nothobranchius > Nothobranchius furzeri. The sequence continues at coordinate 76,399,527 of NC_091747.1, read as the reverse complement.
TTAAAAAGATTTAGTGTTTCTGAATCGATTTCATCATTTAGCGTCTCTTGTCTTTCTGTCTGTAGTTCCATCCCAGCCTTTAGACTTTAAGGGTGAAGCAAAGTCTGAGACAAGTATCCTGCTGTCCTGGATGGCCCCCTCAACCCAGGGAGGCCCAGACAGCCAGATCACTGGGTACGAACTGGTTTATCGAAGGATTGATGACACAGAGGAGGTAAGGATAAGCGTCACATGGATTTGTAGTTGGAGTTTTTAATGAATGGTTGGATACAAAGCAAAGGCTTGATTTAGTGACTTCCTGTTTTTGCTTCTCTTCAGAGGAAAGTGAGTTTTGAGCCCACCACCTCCTACCTGCTGAAGAACCTGAAGCCTTTCTCCACCTACACTTTCCAGCTAGCTGCCAAGAGCAAAAATGGAATTGGGGCGTACACCAATGAAGTGTCCATTGACACTCCACAGACACGTAGGTGTACCCAGGCACACTGCTGGGAGTGAATGTGTGTGTGTGAGAGTGTTTGTGTGTGTGTGCGTGCGTGCATGTGTGCGTTGGGATTTTGAGAGAAAGGAAAACAGGTTTCACTTTTGGCAATGCAAGAACTGAAAACCAGACAATATCTCCAAAATACACATTGGATTAAATATCAACTTCACTCATGTGTTTTCCAGGCTGAATTTTTCATGAGGGTTTTGTTGCATTGTCAAAGAGGCATCAGAAAAAAGACCAAAACAGACCTCAAGATTGATGTTTCAACACATCTATTCATATCTTATAAATGTATCCAGAACCTAAGCTCAGACAAAGCCCACATCCCTTTACCCCTGATTCCTTTGGCCATGAAGTCACAAGTGTTTAAAATGTTCAATTACAAAATTTGACACCCTTTAAAAAAGTTATTATGGCATCATGCGGATCGTCATGAATCTGGTTTATTTCAAATTCAAACCTGTGTTGCAATAATCTGTCCAGCTTCGTTTGTTATTATTAATGACGGAAGTCTCGGTTCACAGTGTGAGAAGACGAGTGTAGCTTTTTTGTACCAGCTCATCTCTACACACGTAGTTGTCATCAGGTGAACTTGCATGAAGTTGCAAACGACTTTCCAGAGACATTGCACACGATCCACAGTCGGTCTCGATGGCCGTCTATCCAGAAGCCATGCAGATTCCTGTCTGCATCCGCTCAGTAGTCAGTGTGAATGAGGCTTTAGACAGAGAAAACCAAGCAGTATATGTGCCGGGGCAGATGATCACTACAGATGGGAAACAGGTAGAAAAGGATGATTAGGGAAACAATGGTCCAATCCCAGTACTCGCCATTCCACACTTGCGCCCTTCAAATGCACGATCTTGGCCAGGGGTGCGAGTGCGTAAGTTGTCCCGACTCTTAAGTGCGAAAGTTGACCACGCTTCTTTTGCACCCTTTTCCCAAGTCAGCATTGATGTGGGCTTGGGAGAAGTGTATTACCCAGAATCCATTGCTGCTGGAAAAATTGGGGCAGCAGTAGCTCAGGTGGTAGAGCGAGTTGCCTCATGATCGGCAGGTCATGGGTTCGATTCCAGCTCCCACCGGAGGTATTCTGCTGTTGTGTCTTTGGGCAAGACACTTCACCCAACGTGCCTGTGTTGGTGGTGGTCAGAGGGGCCGACGGCACCAAATGGCAGCCTCGCCTCTGTCGGACCGCTCTAGGGCGGCTGTGGCTACATAGTAGCCTACCATCACTGGCAGTGTGTGAATGTGAGAGTTCACTCAAGTGTCTTTGAGTGTCCTAATAAAACGCTATGTATGTTCAATGATTATTATTATTATTATTATTATTATTATTATTATTATTAGAAAAGGTTCACGTGCCTTTCCTGAAAATATGTATTTTCAAATGAAAGTCATTAATTTTAGGACAATTAGTTGATGCTCTGAATGTTTTAGACAAAGCAGCAATAAACGTACATTTATTTCAAATAATTGTTTGGTTTTTTTGTTTGAAAGTTAATAAAGATTTTTTTTTAAGTATCACAGCAACCAGCATCCTGGCATGGTCGATGACACAATGCTCCCTGTCCCAATTCAGCAATTATTTGCACACTTGCGTACCAACGCACTCGAAGCCTTACTGCACACTTTCTCCAAGTGGACTTCACAGAAGACCGTAGGGCGCAGTGCAAGTATTGGGATTGGGTTGATGAAAACGTGACACAATGAGTAAAAAAAGCTCATTTAAGTACAGGAAAAAAGGAAATCAATGAAAATGACCAATCAGAACCCAAGAATGTTAAAAACCAAACTATTGACATAGAAAATGCAACCATGACTAAACGTCTAGTCCCTTCAATCAAGTGCCAGAAAGCTGAAAGTGTAGAGGTATGAGGAAGGGAGAAATTGGAATTTGGCCATAGATACTAATGTCTGAATACTAATTTATGTTGTCGACATTATTATTTGCTGCTGCTTGTCACCCCACTCTAGTCATTTTTCCACTGTGACAAGATGTGTTTTGCTTTTGAAGGCTGCTAAGAGCCTCTTCAGTATTTAATTGGGTGGTACAAGTCAAAGCAGCATCTGTGTAAATGTCCTAAACCAATTTAATCATAAAACGCTGTCGTTTCAATCTAGTGGGTGGCTGATTTGTAAATGTAGGATTCATTTTAAAATGGCAGCAAAGCTTTCTTTGTTGAATATCAATCTGAGGTCTGTCAGAGATTCAGTCCCAACAAGGTAAGAAGTCAGACACTTGCAGATAGACATGAGGCGTCCATCATGGATGACAGAAGCTTCAGTAAACTGTAAGGACAAGTAAGTGATGGGCAGCTACTTTTGTGTTATTTAAAGCTCTAGTTGGTGTTTTGTGTTGCATTTCTTTAGTCATTCACTTCTTGTCATTATTTCAAACGTTTATACCAAACCGATTCGACACCCATCATTCAGTATCTTTGTTCAGCTTTCTTGTTTCGAGCCACAAGATCATTTGTCACACATCAAGACTTTCTGTTCTCCAGTGTTTTGTTTTCATTTTATGTTTCTTTGTCTTTTGTTCTCTTGTTTCTCATCCGCTCATTTTCATCCCCATCTTTCACGGCACACCCGACTTCCTGACCTCCCCATCCACAAATATACCACATGTACACTCAACCAAATAACATTTAACCCCAAACAACCAACCCCCCCTTGCTGTGCTCCCACCAAACTGGCCGATCAGTTCCTTCAGCACCTCCTCAGGACATCACATGCACCAGTCCCAGTTCTACCAGCGTCCTGGTAAGTTGGGCTCCACCACCCCCGGAGTTTCAGAATGGCGTCATAACGGGATACTCTATTCAGTACTCCACCACAGCGGGCAACAAAACCTCTAAAAGAACTGATGAAATTTCCCCTGGAAGTTCTTCGTTTCTCCTGGAAAATCTTGAGAAATGGACTGAGTATGGCATAACTGTTCGAGCACGCACAGAAGCTGGAGATGGACCAGAGAGTTTACAGCTGCTTATCCGCACCGAGGAAGATGGTATGTTGCAAAAATAGAACATTATGTATCCTATGCCTCTCCTAGGATGGTCCACCCAACTAACCAAGCTTCCTCCACCCTATAAACATAAAACCAATCACCCTAACTAACAACCAGCAGCTGACCTGGTGAGACTTTTTGCTCCACCTTAATGCATTTTTAAGAATGATCTTTTTGCATCTTCTAACTTCAAACCCCTTCAGAATCATCATAAATCCTCCATCAGGATTTCTCCCTACCCTCACCACTGTCACCTGTTGACTAAAGCAGCTCCTATTTTACCTGCATTTTACCCATCAGTCCCCCCCCACCCTCCCAGATTTTTGTGTTTGAAGATCATAGATGCCATACTAACTAACTATCTAATTAACTAACAGCTAGTTTCTCCTTGACTTTGCTTTTGTTAATGACCGCCTCTTGCAGGTCCTTCAAATTTTTACATCTTACAAAAGTTTTTCTGATTATTTCATTCTTGTATTTTTGTGCTACTTTGAAGAATTTTACATATTTTTGGCGCTTTGATACAAACGTTTAATTTTCTTTTAGCCTGTAACTTTTTTTTTCGAGCGTACCGCTCTTTAAAGTGCTTGCACAAACGTCATTCAGAAAGCAAAAGGTGCTTTTTTCCGGTTTTCTTTTCTTCTTTTTAGGAGAAGTGTAGTTCTTGGCAACCCACGAGAGGTTTTTCTTGATAACAGTGTTTTCTCGTTGACTGACTGCCACCTTTTATCTGCCTCTGGCAACAAATCCTTTGCCCTCTTCCATTATTGCCTCTCTCTACATTTGCCTCCTATACTTCACTGCTTTTTCCCTTCCATGTTTTTTCTTCCAAGCGCTCTCATTTTGAACTATTCTGACTTTTTCTCAGATGTTAGATCACTTTAGGACTTTTTGCAGGTTGTATTTTTACATTTTTCTCAGCTTTTGGGTATTTTTTCTTTTCTCTGCCCACTTTTTTTTGATCAGACATAATTTCACTTAAGTGAAAGCTTTTACTTGAGAGTTTTCAATGGCCATCCTCTGTGACCCCTGACCTCTATTCAAACATGCATTTTTAGTTCCAAGTGGTCCTCCACGATTGGTTGAAGCAGAGACAGTGAATTCCTCGGCCGTTAGGGTGAAATGGAGAGCACCGGCACCCGAACTACAGCACGGCCAGGTCCGAGGCTATCAAGTCCACTATGTGAGGATGAACTATGGAGAACCTCATGGCCTGCCCCTCATCAAAGACATCCTCGTTGATGACACTCAGGTAGGACTTATGATGTTAATTCAACACATACATGACACTGTGTTGTTACCAAATTAATGAGAGTAAAATAAAGCCGTGAGAAATATTTTGTGTCGTTTTTTGCTAACAGAATTGGAATGCATTTTTTAAGAAATTATGTGTTCAACCTGTTTTATATATAGTATTTTACATGAACCATCACAGTTTACCCACATCTCTCCGATGTTGTTCTCTCTGATTTTTCCATTCCTGTTCTTTTTGCCTGTTTTCTGTAATGCTCCATCGTTCAGTGGGAACACAGCCACTCTGCTGATTATGTGAGTACACATTTTGTCAACCCAAAACCAAATTATTAAAAATAAGCCATTAAATAAATATGGATAAATATTGCACGCATAAATCGTATACTCTTTGTTGTTGCGATTTAGTTTGAAGCTGAAAAAAGGTTGAAAATATCCGTTTTAGGCTTTTGACCTTCAGGCGTTTGTCCACCCAACAGATTCCACTGCAGGACCAGAGCCAGAGCTAGCTTAGCACTAACTCTTCCTATTTGCAATACTGATAGCGTCGGTGTTAGCACAAGAACCAATGAAAAGTTTGTAATCACCATTTTGTAATCTCCAAGTTTGTTTTACTTTTACTCTGCAAGGAGTCAAACAAACTTGTGTTGTTTTTTTATCAGCTGGCACATAAAGTGTGTCAGAGCTGCTTTCACAGTCAGTGTTCTGATTTGAATTAATAACACATCTTGAAATGGTATAATTATGATCAAATCTCTTAACATCACCAGCTATTGTAAAGTGTAACTCTTGTTTGTAGCAAAGTTTAAAAATACTGAATGAAGAGTGTCTAAAATCACTGACTGTTGTTTAAAACAGAGTTTATAAAACAGACCAGTGCAATTAAGATAGCTGTCTGCAGGAATAGAAAGACGATCATACACATCCTCCCCAGAAGTTCAGAATACAACAGAGGGAGGGTCAGATGTTTTTGGAGAAGACAGTTTAAGGCCTAGTCCACACGTAGCCGGGTTTTTTTTTAAAACAAATATCCGCCCCTCTAAAAACTTGCATCCACGCCACCTCATTTAAAAAGAAACTCTGTCCACACGTACCCGGATAAATACGTTGTTAAGGACATGCCAGACCTGTAGGCGGCAGTACTTCCCCCGTTCTTAACCTCGTCCTTCGTCTGTGGTCTTCCGCAAGGAGCAGTAATTCTGCTTGCAAAAACAAACAAGCAAAAAGCGCTTGGACAATTGATAAAGCGAGCGCAGCTCTGAGGGCATCCATGCTGTCGGCTAGTGTAAACACAGGTCACACACATGATGTCAGCATTTTTTTGTCGCGGAAAGTGACGTTGCAGACCTTAAAACTCCGGTTTTGTCTGTCCACAGGCAGACACCCAAAACGGAGAAAACACAGATCTTCACTTTGGCCGGAGTTTTTAAAAAGATCCGTTTTCGTGCGAAAAAACTCTGTTTTCGTGTGGATGACAGGCCAAAACGTAGAAACATATCTACGTTTTGGCAGATCCCCGGCTACGTGTGGACAGGGCCCTAGTCCACATGTAGCCGGGTTTTTTTAAAAACGAATATCCGCCCCTCCAAAAACTTGCATCCACACCACCTCGTTTAAAAAAAAACTCTGTCCACACGTACCCGGATAAATACGTTGTTAAGGACATGCCAGACCTGTAGGCGGCAGTACTTCCCTCGTTCTTAACCTCATCCTTCGTCTGTGGTCTTCCGCAAGGAGCAGTAATTCCGCTTGCAAAAACAAACAAGCAAAAAGCGCTTGGACAATTGATAAAGCGAGCGCGGCTCTGAGGGCATCCATGCTGTCGGCTAGTGTAAACACAGGTCGCACACGTGATGTCAGCATTTTTTTTGCCGCAGAAAGTGACGTTGCGGACCTTAAAACTCCGGAGAAAACGCAGATCTTCACTTTGGCCGGAGTTTTTAAAAAGATCCGTTTTCGTGTGGATGACAGGCCAAAATGTAGAAAAATATCTACGTTTTGGCAGATCCCCGGCTACATGTGGACAGGGCCTAAGTGACGCAATGGCTCTGACTTCTCTGGCTGTGAAACGCCAAATCTATTTCATAACGTTCTTTTAAAACTAAACTAAGAATTTAGTCTGGAGAATTTAAAATTTGTCAAAATGCAGATGCACGTTCAATTTCCAACCTTCTTTCAAAAACACTCGCTATGACTACTTTTTCTTTTAGAGTTTTTTTTAATCCAGGCTCAAGAACCAAACCGTTCACTGTGCAGCGTAAGTGTGTAGCTGACTGTGCCTTCTGTTCTTCAGGAGGTCGTGCTTGGAGATCTGACAGCGGATACGGCCTACTCTGTGTCTGTGGGAGCTTACACTGCCAAGGGCGATGGTGCTCGCAGTAAACCTGTAACTGCGTGCACCGCCCTGCCTCGTAAGTGCTTCTATGCCAAATAAAGCACGCACATCTCAAGTATACTCATTAATAATGTTGTTGAGCATCAATAACAATCATTAGAGGCTGTTAAATCATTGTTCAGTGAAAGGTCCGTCGATATATGAAACAGTTTTGTTTGAGACGATGAAGAACGTGATTTATAGTTGCCTTCTTTCTTTTCGTTCTTCTTCTAGTCCCAGAAAAACCAAAACTGCTGGTCAGTGCAACTGATTCGGGTACTATTGTGCTCCAGTGGTACCCCCCTCCGAACCCCCCTACCCCTCTCCTGGGGTACCGCCTCACCTTTGGCCGTGTTGAGGTCCTTCCCTTCACAGTCGTCGAATTCCCCGCTAAGGAAACTCGTTACACAGCTCAAGACATCCATAAGGGAGCTAATTACGTGTTCAGGCTCTCTGCTCGAAACAAAATGGGCTACGGAGAGGAGATCCTAAAGGAGGTGACCACTCCAGAGGATGCCCCCACTGGATACCCAGAGAATATTGCCTTACAACAGTCCTCTGACACCTCTCTACAACTGGCTTGGAAATCCGTCCCACTGATTGAGCAAAATGGGAAAGTTGTAAAGTACTCGGTGCTGTACAAGGATATAAACAGTCGAGGAAATGCTTCAGAGGTTGTGGTGCCTGCTCCAGGGTCCAGTGTGTTGCTGGAGGGTCTGAGTGCTGATACTGTGTACGATGTCAGGGTGTGCGCGTTCACAGCTGTTGGGCCTGGGCCGTACAGCCCCGGCGTCCAGTTTAGGACGCAACGGCTGGACCAAGGTAGGATCACGCTCATATTTTAACAACCCATCGTCACTGCTCAGGATGCAAGAACCACCTTCATACAGCACAATTGAAAATATGTGGCGCAAATCCCCACATGCACACAGTCTCGAACAGGCAACGTGTAGGAACTGCATCCTAAGTGTCCTTTGTCATTGTCTTGTCACTGTGGCCTTAGACCCAGTCTGTTCAAGGTAAGAGTCTGGGCCAGTATCTCTGTCCCATCATGGTGTCTGTTGATCAGATCAAATAGCTAGCTTGAGTCTGGTGCTAGAGAACGAAACAGGTAAGGCAGATGTGTTTTATCCTGCTGTAAAAACAACTGAACCTGTGGGAAAAACTTTCATCTTCTATCCTTTGTTTTCTGTCTTCTGTAGTTTTTGCCACAAACTTCAGAGTAAAGGCAGCCATGAAAAACTCGGTTCTGCTCTCTTGGGAGATACGAGACAAGAACCCTGCCCAGCCGTTCACTGTAAGTCATTTTTATGGTAATAAATTTAAATTTAATATTCACACTCATTTCAAACTCCAGTTTCATAGCACACCGCAAAAGAAGGGGAAAAAAATATTATTTTTTCTGTTTGACATAAATGTGAAATAGTTTTATCAACCAAATAAAAGAAAGGCGGTCTTCAGCTGCGGAATAGAATAATGATTATTGATTGTGTATTGTCAGCAGGAAAAAAACAAAACTAAATTGAAGACTGCAACTGAAAACAACATCAGATCAAAGAAATAAACCTTAATCTCCTGGATATAAATCCTCTGACCCACCTGCCTCTAATTCAGATGGATTTTATGGGTTTTTCTGAGGTTTGAAGTGTAAATAACCACACTCACCTGATATGAAGGCAGCACCGATGGAAAACAATGGAAAAATATACAATTTCCTGTTGAAATTTTAGTGCTTTTATTGTGGAAACATTCAAGGTCTTTGTAATGGCTAGTCATTCAATTATGTGACTAATTGTAGATTGTTTTCTTGGTGACTCACTTGGTAGCATCATTCCGAGAGAGAGAACAGAAACCTTTGCATAAAAACCTACGTAGTTACAGCAAAATGGATGTAATCCTCTATGGTTAAGCATACATGTATGTTCTCAGATCCTTTATGGGAAGGGCCAGTCCGTGGAGGTCGATGGCAAACAGACCCAGAAGCTGATAACTGGTTTGGATCCAGACACCCAGTATTCTTTCCTGCTCACCAACCGGGCAAACAGTGCTGGCGGTCTGCAGCACCGCGTCACTGCTGTAACAGCCCCGGACATCCTGAAAACCAAACCTGCCATTGTGGGAAAGACCAACGCAGATGGGATGGTGACTGTTCAGCTGCCGACTGTTCAGACAACTGCGAAAGTCAAGTGAGTGATGAGTCACAGAACGAGATAAGACTATTAAATGGGTCTCTGTGCAGATTGTGGGTTTGTTGTACCTGCTGACTGACTGGTTTTCATGTATTAATGCTTCAGAAGGGTTTCTTCAAAGGCGGCAGCTAAACAAATTTAAAGAGCAAGTCACCCCCAAATCAACTATTTTTTTCCTGATAAACTATATAAATGTGTGTCTAATCGTGCTGCAGACACATGTAGTCAATAGTTTTGCACTTTAGTGCATTTTAGTTAAAATTTAAATTTTCTGCCTGAAACTGTCAGTGTTGTGGCGTTGTCAGGTAAAAACTCTGCAGTGCATTTGAATTTAAATCTGCCACCGCTATTGGCTAAGAGGTATGCTATGATGTAAACTGGTACATTATGATGTCACAATGTCGTGAGTGTGTATATTTGTTAGTGGCTCCACCCTCTTGGTCTGCTAGGCAACAGCATTTGTTGCATTTTTCAAACATGAAGTGGGAGTGAAGTATGCTTCTTGTAAGGGGTGACTTGCTCTTTAAGAACATCCACCACCTACTGTAGTCTGTACCTAAAAACAAACCTAGCTACCAAGCAGGAGCACCACTACAAGTTCAAAGCTCAAGATGAGTCAGTTCAGTGCCGCTTCTATTCTCCTTATAGCTCTGGTAGTTTTAATGTAAATTTTTTCCATCCAAATAGCAGTTTTTCCATCACTTCCCAAGAATAATCGTGCCTTGATGTTAAAATAGCACTATGGTAAAATGAAAATGCCCACTCTTTCAGTTTTTGAGTTAAAGTATCAGCACACAAAAAAAGTTATCTGGACTTTACGAGGTGACAAAATCACTTAAATTTTACATCCAATTTACAAAAACACTGATTCAAACATTAAACAAATCTAGAAAAGAAAGGAAAACAGTAAAAATAAACTGTTAAGTTCATCCTTAACTCATTCACTGCCAGCATTTTTCTGCGTTTTTACAGTTTTTTTAAGAGTCACAGAACGTTGCGTGCTAGGATGATGTCAATGCCAAAACCATCAAAACAAAGAGAAGACTCACCTCTTATATCAGGAAGAATCCACGCGCATCGAGTCTTATCCATTCTTTCATAATCCGTTGTCGAATTGTGATCGGCAGAAGATTTTCCGGTTCGCGCCTTTTACAGCAGCAGCCCAAAACGATCTCCTAACACATGGATTTTCGGCTTTTTGATCACGTGACGTGTGACGTACGCGGATGAAGATCGGCATTAGAGCTGAGATGTTTGTTCTCACGGTGTGGGGGCTCGTTCCGACGCCCACACAGTTAAAAAATGCAAATGATGACATTTTTAGACCAACACTTAATAAGTTTCCCGTTTCTCCCTCCTACTGGTTGAAAGTGGAATTACAGCTGTCATAAACAACCCTGCCTCCACCTGCTGTAGTTAGCACTAACGAGCTCATGCTAACACAAACCACAAAGTAAAAAGATCCACACTGTAGGACAACACAATATACTATTGGTTAAAATCCAGCAGCAACAAGGACAGGTCACCATCAGTCCGTGATTTCGTAGCCTCCATTAGCTCCCTCAAACGAGTGTAGGCTGCGCCGATGTTCACTCTGATTTTAGCTCTTTGCTTATCTTCTGAAAACATTACTCTCTTACTTTTATTTTGAGACCATGCCATGATATCAACAAAGAAGCAAAATTCTTCTTCTTCTTCTTCTTCTTCTTTTTTATTCTCTTCTTCTTCTTTTTTTTATTCTCTTCTTCTTCTTCTTTATTTATTCTCTTCTTCTTCTTCTTTATTTATTCTCTTCTTCTTCTTCTTCTTCTTCTTCTTCTTTTTCTTCATCTTCTTCTTCTTCTTCTTCTTCTTCTTCTTCTTCTTCTTCTTCTTCTTCTTCTTCTTCTTCTTCTTCTTCTTCTTCTTCTTCGACTAGTGACTGAAAGAATGAGATTGCGGATACAAGTGGCAAAAAGTCTGTTTTCTGCGCAAGATGGCTGGGCTCTCCCTTAGAGATGGGGTGAGAAGCTCAGTCATTCGGGAGGGGCTCGTAGTAGACCCACTGCTCCTCCACATCAAGAGGAGCCAATTTAGGTGGCTCGGGCATCTCGTTAGTATGTCTCCTGGACGCTTCCCTGGTAAGGTTTTCCAGGTACCTGCAACCTTGAGAAGACCTAAAGGAAGACCCAGGACATGCTGGAGGGACTATGTTCCTTTGCTGGCCAGGGAACACCTTGGGATTCCCCCGGAGGAGCTGGCCCAAGTGGCTGGGGAGAGAGAAGTCTGGGCCTGTCTGTTTAGGTTGCTGCTGCCACCACAACCCAACCCATTAAGCAGCTGAAAATGGATGGATGAAAGGCTTGAACACCTGGAGGAAATGAGCAGTGACCTTAGAGAAGCAACTGTTGCCGCCCATCAACCTGGAAGGGTTAAAGATCATTTCTACTGTTAGTAGGATCCATCATTCTATAGTAACATTGCTCACTGGAGGGAAACATTTAAGAAAGCTACCAATTTTCCCAAAAGTGGAAGTGTTTATGGGGCGTGCTCAATTTGAGGCTGTGTCTCAAACAGCTGAAGCTTGGACCAAACTGATGTAATGAATTTAAATTACATGTTATTTACATAATTACATGTCATAAGCCATAAGACAAAAGATTCCATAGCAAATATGAAATCAACCTTATGGCTTTGTGAGGTTATTGTAACCAGAAGATTGGAACTTTTTATTGCAGGGATTAGATAACAGCTTCGTATTCACTCAGAGACAACAGAAGAGAGAGAGAGTCCGGTTTAAAAGTTTAAAAATGTATTACTAAACTGATTAAACTAGACTAACTTTAAACTAAATGTCTGGTGTAACTAGATTGAGACGGAGAATGGTGTAGTGTGGAATGTTGCTCAGAACCAGCAAATCTGAAGAAGCGATTAGTTCTGATGGGAAATGAAGGTGATGTCTTCGCTCTAAGCTTTGATTAGGAGATTCATAAACACATTTGTTGCCATTTGTCAACCTACATACCCTGAGCGGAAGTCCCCGTCTAGATCAGGAATGTCAAGGTCCAGCTTGACCTTCTCTGGAACCGAAGCCGGTAGGAAAAGCAGCGGTTGCCGACCAGACCAGTCTTTGAGATACTTCCAGGTCACAACGGTTTTGTTGGCACCTAGTGAGACCCAAACCTGGGTCGTGATGGTTCAGCTTTTATTCTGAAAGGAACCGTTGCAGCAATTGGAACAGCAACAGATTTTATCCAGCTTGTCATTGGTTCTTTCGGTTGAAGAAGAAAGTTACGGATTGGCCACTCCAACACTTCTCTAGAACGCTTTGAACTGGCGTTAAAGATGACGTGGGCATAGTTTTATACTTCGGATGTTTTGGTTTATGGTCGAATGAAAAGATGACAGAGTTACCAAACACCACCAAAACCACGCCTCCGTCAGATCTGGCAGATTCTGATTGGATCAGTAAAGCAATGTGTCGTGTCTTAATGCTACGTGAGCTCAGTCCTAGTGGAAACATTTAAAGTCATATTACTATTATAGTCTATAGGATTATAATAAAGTAATTAATATTTTGATTTCACAGATTGGTCACATCTTATTATTGACTAACACTTTGTGTGATTAGCTTTATTAAAATAGAGTTCTTTGATTTATTAAAAGGAGAGAGTCCTTTCTTCATTCTTCTGTTGAGCTGGAAAGAAGCAGTTTATAGCAAATGCATGAGACCTTGAGGCCATATCTCATGCAGACTAGTTCTGTGTCAGAGGAGAGGGGGAAACTGTCATTTCATACCGTTACACTGACTAGTGAAACAGGACAATGGTCCCAAACGTAGCAGCAAACTACAGCAAAATGACTGATAAAGAGAATAAAGGTGTTGTGATGCTCCGGTCACCATCTGAATGAAATGATGTGGTAGGACCTTAAGGAATCTGAGCAGACACAAATGTCTGCAAACCTCAGTGAACTGAAGCAATATTTTAAAGATGAGTGGCTCAAAATTCCCCCACAGTGATGTGATGGAATGAAGAACCACGAGTAACAGAAAATGAATACATCAAGTGATTGATGCCACATGTGCTGCTTTCTTGGTGCAGCAATAAGTGGGGATTAGCTCCTAAAACAATGTTGGGTTCTCAGTGATCTTGACACAAAATTTGCTTTGTGGGACTTTAAACACACAAACACTTATAAGTTCGCAAAATATTGAATATTTTCAGAATCAAATCTACAAAGTTCATTATTAAATTTTATTATCTTTTTTTTACACTCGTTTTTTTCCAGTCAGTTTTATATTTACCATCCAGATTTGACAATGACTATATTCTAAAATAATTTCCAGGAGAATAAATAAAATAGTGAATGAAGTGTCAGAATGCTGGACTTTTTTCAGAGACTAAAACGCTAAAAGAACAGAATTGGATGCATGTCTGTAGGCCTGATTCCCGGTCATGCTGTGTTTTAGGGGATACTACGTGGTCGTAGTGCCACTGAAGAAGCAAAGAGGAGGGAAGTTTCTGAACCCCTGGAACGAGCCAGATCAGATGAACCTGGATGAGGTGAGAAATTATAAAAAGCAAACATTTAAATTGGTACAAATTTCTTTATGGTGTTTCATCTCTTCCTGTTAAGTTTGCGTCTTTAATCTCATTTTGTGATAAAAGACAACCAGGCTAAAGCCAAACAATACCTCCATGCGCCACTTCCATCTAAATCCACCACCTGGCTTTTTCTACAGTTGTAATCACCTCGTTACACAGCTCTGAAAGCGCATTCGTCTGACAGATTGGTTGAATAGACTTTTTATGGCTCTCGCTGTATAAATGGATAAATGCTGCAGCAACTCAGTTGATGAAGATAAATGTGCCTTTCTGTGAAAAGCCTTGTGCAGCTGATTGTTCCTTCTACGATGAGAGCTTTTATGTGGGTTCAATTGTTAAAACCTCAGACTGTGATTTTACAATTAAATTCACTGTATCGAGGAAATTTCACAGATGATGCACTTTATTTGAACACGCTCTATTTCTGCTGTAATAGACACCTTACGTCCATTCCTGTTTCTGCAATTCTATACTTTCTTCATCCTGTTTTCTGCTCCCACCTTTCTTTTTTTTCCATCTAACCATCATCTGCTCACCTCCACTTCAGCTCCTTAAAGAGATCAACAGGACCAGCGTCAGCCGGGCGCTTCGCATCCGAAGACAAGCTAGCCAATCAGATCCCAGAGCCTATGTTACAGCTCACTTTAAGACCCTCCCCCTGGAGTTCACCTTGGGTGATGGTCGAAACTACGGTGACTTCCGCAACCGTCCTCTCCTGGGAGGACAGGAGTACGTCTTCTTTGTGCTTGCGCTTCTTGACCTCTCTGAAAACGTGAGTGAGCGCTAAGTTGGCTGAGAAGCGTCTTGAATGTTGTCTCTTAAATGTTAAGAGTGCATAAAACACTTTTTTTTCTTGTTGTTTTTGCAGACAATGTATTCTACAAGCCCTTATTCTGACCCCGTGACCTCATCGGATGTGGATCCTCAGCCGATTATTGATGAGGAGGAGGGGCTGTTGTGGGTGGTGGGTCCTGTTCTGGCTGTGATCTTCATCGTCTGCATCGTCATCGCCATTCTGCTCTTCAAAAGGTAAGGATGGGAGGACGGGGATGAATGTAAATGTTTTATCAAAGTCAGTTTTATTGTCAATTCTACCACATGTGCAAGACTCACGGAGAAATGACATTGAGTTTCAGTACACACAATTCAGAGATCAGACATAGATGGGCAAGACACATGACAAGAATTGGTGACTGTGGTCCTTCGCAACACGAGTCGCGCTACCTTAAAAAGATGAAATGGGAATTACTTAAGGATAAATTGGGGGAGGGAAAAAAAAGGCATACCAGAGTTACTCCCGGCAGGGCGTAGCTTTACTATGCAAAAAAAAATGCCTCAAACATATAAGCACGAACATCACAGTTCACAACATGAGACTCCGATGGGGGGGGGGGGGGGGGGGGGGGCTGGTATCCTGTTTCCCCAGGGCGAGCAGCCCTGTGTGGCGCTCAGCCAGCTGTATCCACAGGAGGGAGGGAGATCTTGGGAGGAGCGCAGAGCACATTTGAGTTCCTGCAGGTTGATGACCTCGCTAGGCAGAAGTCCACAATCTGAAGGCGGGGGGGGGGGGGGGGGGGGGTAGGACGGGTTTTCACAGCATCTGTCTGCATTCCTTCCTTCGTGGGGGTTGTTGTTAGCAGCTCAAGGCTGCCTTGGCGTCAGATTTGGATAACAAGACTTTGTTTGGGTCAGGCAGAGATAATTTTCCTCTCTGCCTTAAAGTCTATATTGATCATTCAAGTCCTCCAGTGAAGACAATTTAGGTACTAATCATCCCCACACCGTCCAGTGATCCTCTCCAAGATGACATCCATTTTGCGCACTAATACCGGAAACGCAGCAAGGACATTGTCCAGCTTACGATTCACCTCGAGTAACGTCCCAGTCTGTGAGGTCACCGCCCGGGCGGTGCTTTCCGTGGGTGCGGGTCGCACTCCAATCGCTCCCGTCTCCCCAAATTTCCAGAAAACCAGATATCCACCCACTCCAATCAGAGGAAATCCAGTGATCATCAAGCCAAATATCCACATGTCTTCGACATCCTCAATGGACAACTGAGAGAGGCAAAGTATCCTCCAGACCTTCCAGGAATCGAGCGCATATCCCGCTGCGTGTGTCCCTTGAAGGCAAGTGGGAGCCCCCTCCTCCGTTCTCATCGTAGAAAAGATCTTATCAATCGCTTTGAATGACCAATTAATTAAATCCACTTCCAAAAAATAGGGATTTCCAGAAGAAATGCAGAGAAGTTCTCTGTATGCAGACAGGACAAAGAGCCTTGGGAAAAAAAGATAAGGGAGCAAAGCAGAAGCGTCTGTACTCTGCGAGTGCCGGATGAAGATCTTTATTGATCTTTTGACGGGATAAAACCTACCGTTAGTGCTGTACATGTGGGTAAAGTGTGCTGTACAACTTGGGCCTTGTGGCCTTCAACTAAATTTAATTTGGCCAAAGATCAGGTTGACTTGGCTGAAAATGAGTTTGACACAGCTGGTTTACATTTTTCAGGACTGACTAAATCCTCCAGTCTTGAAAGTTTTATAGCAGTTTATACAAATATAACTTTATGAACCATTTTTACATCAGTGGTGCGGAGTGAAATTACTGGAGCCCTTTTAAGATGGCTGCAGTATAGTTTTGTCACAGCAATCCTCCGGCTAGCCTTTAGCACATCAGTCCTGTTGGACATAAACAATCAGAACAGGTGTTACCGCGGTAATTTGTAGTGATTCTTTTTTGTCTTTAAAGCAGAAACTTAATATAATGTGTAGCAAGCAGCATTTGAGTGCCTAAGAGATACCATTATCAGCCATTAGCATCATTCATGCTAATTATGGAGTCCTCTGGCTACAGGCTTGCTAATGCAGATCATTAATAACTGGAACTGATGAGCCTCGTCAGATTATTACCTTGATGATGATAATCTTATGATCATAAAATGAGGAGTGTACAGATATTTATGTCTCACTAAATTCCACCTGTGCCATTGTTCCTCTGGGTTCTTAGCTGAACGTGTGTGAGGTTTTTTTTTCTGCACTTACGTCCACTGTTGGTTTTTGTGTCCACTGGTTTTATTTTGTCTGACATCGTACAGAGAAGCTGACTAGTGAAGAAGGAAAAACGATGAGTTCAGCATTGCTTTGGTCTCTAACGGCCCTTTGATCGGACTCTAATGGTATTCATCCTTGTCTGTTCTTTTATCTCCTCGTCTCCTCGTTTGGATCCAGCAAACCTGACAGGTAAACAAGAGCTCCTTATAACCATTTCTTCTGGCCTACGGGGCATTTTTCCTAAAAAGCCTTTTCGGTGAATGCTTTAGAAAATAGACTGAAGTGATGCTGCTTGGACCAACTATGAGTGCACAAACACTCAGTACATTAGCAGCCATAAAGTCAGTGTTACATCACTTAGATTTAACTCGAATGGAAGCAGCTTCTAGATGAGTTTGTTCACTATTGCTGAATAAAAAGGCAAGAATGGATGAGTTTGACTTTTTAGCAGTGATAAAAGCAGAAAGTCAGCATCGACTTTGAGACAATGAGACACTTATTTGCATTTAAAAAGGCTGAAAATTAGAGAAAATTCCTGATGATTACATAATTTGTTGCTTTGAATGAAACCTAGCTCCTTTCAGAGTTGGATTTGAATCAGTGAGCACCTGCTGGCTATTGTGAGCCCTTGAGGGCTTATCTCTGGGCTTCTGGTTCAGTCATCAGATAGCTACATGGCAAACATCAAGGGCAAGGCTTGGAAATGTTTGGATAACAGTAATAAATGTGATGTCTTTGTCAGACTTGAGCTGATGGTTTGGAGATTGGATTATGACCCGTGTGTTCTACCACCTTTTGCTCTGCACACACCCTTTACCACCGAAGCCAATTCAAACACAACATGGTCGATATAACAGAGACAAGAGATATGTTTTTAGAGCGTAGGCTGCTAGTGTATGCTCTGAATTTCATGCCAGGTGATTTTAAGGGCTTCGCATTGAGGTGAATTGTGTCTATTGTTTTAGGAAAAGGGCCGAGGCAGAGGGAAGGAAAGGCAGTTTTCCCTGCAGCAAAGCCATGTCCTCCCACCATCCGACAGATCCCGTGGAGCTCCGGAGGATCAATTTCCAGACTCCAGGTAGAAATGAAACGTCCTGACAACCTAGCCTATGTAGTCTGTATTAGTTGTGCTGATGAGGTTCACCGTGTCGTTTTCCTCTTCCAGCTTACCATGTTTCAGTGTACCGCGGTTATCGGCGTTTGTCAAGTTAGTTGGTCTAGTCAGCTCCAAAGTCCTTCCTTTCCTTCTTCCTGTTTGTGTCCGTTCTATTTTCATTCTAACCATCCGCTCCATGCTGGATGAAGCTGCATCAACTGACGACATTTCACCAGCGCCACTTACTTCAAAATCACAAGGAAATCATTTTTAATTTATAACCGGCTGTGCCTTTGCCTTTTTCTGTTTTTGTACCCTCACCAGCGGTGTTCATATTCTCCGAGGACATGTTTTTGTGTCTCGGTGGCTTTTTGAACTCACACATTGTTCTCTCCGGTCCGTCTGGAGAGAAAATAGTCACTTAACAACAAGAAAAACCCACTTCCATTTGCTTCCTGCGTTGACCATGGGCCGAACACTAAACAACACCTCCATAGAGACTTCCTGCTTTTAACATTTTCCTCCAGAATGGTTCAACAAGGTGGTATCTGTTTCTGATTTTTTTTTTCTGTGCTCTGCAGGCATGGCCAGTCATCCACCCGTCCCCATCTCCGAGTTGGCAGATCACGTTGAGCGCCTGAAGGCAAATGACAATCTCAAGTTTTCTCAAGAGTACGAGGTGAGAATCCTGATTATCTGCCTCCGACTCGGAAAATGTATCCAATTTTGTTGCAGGCACTTGTCTTTATCAGCAACGTGTCATTTTTTCAATTTCAGCATATCCTGCTTTGACGTCGCATTTTGTTTTGTCGACTTCATACAAGATAAAACGTTCTCTCGTCACTTTAACTGTCTTGTCGTTATCTTTGCACATATGAAAGGGAAATTTAAATTTCAAGCTCAAAGACGGTTTGCTTTCAGCCAGATGTCTATCAAGCTCTTGTTTCCACGCTCTGGTGGAGACAGAGAAAATAGAAATCACGAAGCTTCCGGGTGGGGGGGGGGGGGGGGGGGGGGGGGCAAGAAATACACACACACACACACACACACAATCTTAATTAGTTTCCTTCGACTCGCAGCTCCGTTAATACGGAGCAATAATGGCGTCAACGGTGAGCCCGGGCTTGGTGTGCTGAACTGTGGAGCTCAATAATGAAAAGCACACAGATCAGCAGAAATATCTCAAAACGTGCTGGCTTTTTTAGTAACAGGAGCTGGCATTACAGTGAGCTCCACAGAGAGCTGTTAAACGGGTAAAAATGTTTTCTTTTGCTCGCAAAAAAAAAAAAGAGCAGGAATCGGTGCCGACCAAAGGGCCTGCGGGTGAGGACGGAGACATACGGCTCTAATTGGCTGCTGCCGCAGGACAGAGGCACACTGTGTGTGACAGATGTGTGGAGGAAAACAAGGAGAGATTAAGCGAAAAATGGAAAAACAAAACAAGGGTGTTTTACGGGAGAAAAGCGTTGGTAGAAACGGACGAGGCTGTGTGGTTATCGTTGGAACCATTCCGCCGGGCCTCGCATTCCCTCTGCATGACTGTGCACTTTGTTCCATTCTGAACCCTCACGAAGGAACTAGAGAGATGGAGGGAAGGGGGACGGAGGCAGGCCAGAAATGACTGTGGTGTGATAATCAGACACACTCGATGCTGGCAGCACGGAGAAAGCCGCCTCAAACCTCGCCATACACATCCACGCACTTATCCAGCACCACTCCTGTCCATTTTCCCTCACAAAACCATAATTATGTGTCGTAAAATATTCAAAATTGCTAAATTTCTCTGGCTCTCCCATCTTTGTGCCTCTCCATTGACAGCCCTGTAATGACCTCATGTCTGCTTCTCCCAGCTAACAGCAACGGTTACACTGTAATTACCCTCCAGGAGCTTAATGGTCCCACACAACCATCCTCTTCCTCCAGTGGAAATGTATTGTGCTTTTATCATCTTTCCCTAGTAGGTAGCCTCTCTGGTGGAAGTGCAAAGTCTTTCTTGCAATAGGACACCATAAGTACCCATGTTCTTGTCTGCTATCAGTAAAGCAGTGCTGATCTTTAATTTGTAGTTGGTTTTTGATAGCAGCTTGTAGATCTGGAGCTGTTGGACAGTGTTAGCAACGCAAAAGATCTGAAATATTTTGCATGTGCAGGTTTCTGCAGGCTGTTCAACTGGAAGGTCAATCCTCACTTCACAATTTCCACATTAAGTCTGTTTGACACTGAATTGTGCAGAACTTTGAAAAGGAGTACTGACTTAAAGGATTCATTACCGTTGTAATGTTAATAAATAGTGTGTTGGGTTATGCCAATTGCTTTAAGAGCTATTTATATTATTAACACCACTTGAGACCAATAATCTGTGATACCCTGTTTAAATATAGAATATCACCTTGCCTGGTCTTTATTTGTTTTAGTCAGAAGATTCTAGGATTCTTTATTCATTGGGGAATTGTACACACTTTGTTTTGATTCAAGAAACAGTCAGGTTTATAAAAGTAAGAATTTATTTTTACAAACAATTAAAACTTGACAAATTGGTTAAACTATTATTTACTGTGAGTGGGTGGAACTAAAAGATGCGTCTGGAACCTGTGTGTGAATAATGTAGTCAGGATCTCCGTATCTCAGAGAGCTGAGTTCTGGATTTAAAAGAATTTGGTTTGTTTACAATCTCGCTGTGTTCTACGTACCCAAGTGGAGACACCCTTTTGGATCCGAGATGTCAGGGGGGTGTCGGAGACCCCGGAGTCCGTAGACTAACTCCTCGTACGACCAGGTCAGTCCAGGGTCATCTTCCAGGTGACGACAGTTGGAACTAGCTTGCGTCTCAGGAATAACTCTTAAGGAGTTGTAGCAATATCAGCTTTGCTCTGCCGGAAACTATCTTGCTGCTATCAGCTTCGCAGGTGCGGAAAAGTTAAAGGTTTTGACGACGTGTCAAAATCCTTGATGGTTAAAGAGGTTTTGCTCAGATGGCCGGTCTGAAGCTTGCTCTCGAACTCCAGAAAACCCAGAGTGGTCTAGTTTTAATAGACGATGTTATTATTGAATAGCCAACCAAATGTTGACAAGTTTGAGGAACATTACCAAGAGTTCCCAAGAATCTCAGAGACACACCCTCCTTGATCCGGAGTCTCTGAAAGGTTAACTGTGTGTCATGCGTTCACTTTACTTTGTTTTTGTGTGAGTGCAAATGGTGATAACCTCGTCAAGTTAACATGCTAAGCATTTATCATTAAGCACAGATTAATGAAACATTTCATTGTTTTATAATTATTATAAGTAGCAATAAAAAAACGTTTATTTAATGATTATCATTAATTGTAAAATCTTCTTCCTTCTTTCTTCTGTGAATCGCAGAATTAATTTAGTGAGTTCCTCTGCAAAGGGACCTTGGTAGGAGAGAATGTTATTGTTTGATTTTATTATCTCTTTCAGGGCGTCAGCCTCTCAGTCTGCTGTGAGGGAAAATATTGTAGGTTGGAGTCGTAGCCAGGGCAAAATGACCTGGCTGTGGACTTGACCTGTGGGTCTCAAAATCAGGCCATTTTGTGGCGTTACACCGTTTACCTCAGGCAGACATCAACCAATCAAAACATTTAGGTTAGATATTTTGATCATCAGTAGGGTTGAGCATTGAGCATCAGTTGGAACCGGGACTTATTGTCAATTTAGTCAGTTCAGCCTAAGCCAAGACGCCCAGTCTTCCCTCTGCCCAGTTACTTGGGACAGCTCCTCCGGGGGAATCCCAAGGCGTTCCCTGGCCAGCTAACAGACATAGTCCCTACAGCGTGACCTGGGCCTCCCCTTGGGTCTCCTCCCAGTTGGACATGCTCAGAAAACCTCACCAAGGAGGTGTCCAGGAGGCATCTCGACCAGATGCCCAAGCCACCTCTGAAAAACTACAAAGATGGGGATGCCTCTTGAACGGCGCTCATTTGAAAGCACTTTCAGCGATTCAAGCTGGTTTCACACTGCAAGCATCAGCGGAACGGAACGGCAACGAAGCGGCACCACTTCAAATAGAATCCAATTATAGTCTATAGAGTGTTTTAAACCAGCCGCAAAGTGACAATTTCCAGGCGCGTCCCAGAAGCGGCATGCCGCGCCGCTAAAGATAGGATCGAGTTCTATTTTTTCCGTGAGCCGCTTCTGGGACACGTCAATTTCTGCAGTTCACATAGTGCGGGACAGGAAACCACACATGGTTTCAGTGTAAAATCCCCGGTTATTTTCAAAATAAAATGCAACGTTGCGATGTTATGTATAACTTAAGTCAGTATGTGTCACCGAACGGCTTTGTTTACCACCAGTTTCTTTCGAGAAGTGCAGCGGTGTGATTCCTCGCGGGAGTTGGGATCTCTCGATGAGGAAGGTGTCGGAAGTCTCGAGGGATTTTAGAATCTCGCGGGTACAGCGAGGAAGCCATGCCGCGGCCAAGACTCTCCCGGTGTGAAAAGGACCGCTTTGAAGTTCGCGAGTGACAAATGCTGTTGCCTGGCAGACCGAGAGGGCGAAGCCGCTAACAAATACACACACACACACACACAGGCGCACAATGACATTGTGACATCATAATGTACCAGCTAATGACTTAAGCCCTTTTCAGATAGACATTCTGGAATACGTGTGGACAATTCAATCTGGTTTTTAACCGGAACTGTGTTTTCAGACACACCACTTTAGTACCGGAACTTGTCCTTTCGGCTGCGTTCACACAGCAGGGAAAAGTTCCAGATGTCTGAGGGGGGGGAATTGGACTTATGTTAAGCACAATTCTGCGCACACGAAGACGCATAAGAGACCTGGATGATGAAGCTCAATGGTTAAAGGAATCACTGAAGCGGTGTGAAGCGCTCCGTCGCGCGTCTAGACGGTACCGTAGGAGGCGAGCTGCCATGGTTCTCCACATGCTACAACAGCGCACTACCTAGGTGCGCACAGCGTCCCCCGGTCCCCTCCTCCTCCCCCTCCTCCCTGTCCGGAACTCGACCTCACCAGTCTGAAGCAGCCACCTTGTCCGTAACAAGTCCGGACCTGTTACTAGGGGCGTCGTGCGGTTAAATTACGGGAAACTTTACCCGAATGTTTGTATTCAGACACAAAGGTCTTATGGACAGTCCGGAACATTTCCGTTTTTCATGGCCTGTCTGAAGGGGGTTTCAGTGTATCTCTTAGCCAACAGCGATGGCAGATTTAAATCCAAATGCAGTGCAGAGTTTTTACCTGAAGACAGTGACACTGACAGTTTTAGGCAGAATGTTTAAATTTTAACTAAGATGCACTTAAGTGCCAAATTATTGACCACGTGTGTCTAAAGCATGATTAGACACTCGTTTATGTAGTTTATAAGGCAAAAACAGTGGATTTGGGAGTGACTTGCTCTTTAAGTCAGTTGTTGAGAAAAATAACATATTTGCTTCTTCTTCTGCTTTTTCTTCTTTGATGGTGCATGGTGGACTTCCATGTTGACTGCTTTCTGTAACGATGAATACATCACATTTTTCATTGCTCTGATTGGTCCTAGCGCTGTCCAATTGCATGCTGAGACAGTTGGAAAGACAAATTCAATGACTTGTGGAAAGACTATAAATACACACATATATAGTATTTCTTGCCAGGTCACTAAAACGTTACGTTTTTATTGTTACTAAAGTGAAACGAAGAGGTCAAATTTCACCTTTATTGTTCAGCCTTTTGGTATCTATTTAGAAATTACAGCTTTTTTTCTTCCAACCGAATTTTCAAGGATTGTTACACTGAATTAAATCACCCTTTAGGTTTAGGCGAAGGGCTTCAAAAACACAAGAGACAGAGAAGTTTCTAAACAGCATTTTTACCTAATGGAAGCTTTTTCTCTATTCCCATCATCCACTTTGTGGCCAGCTGTCAGTGTTGAACTCTACGTGTGCCCGAGTTTCCATTTGAAACCCGCAGATTTTAGTAATACCAAAACATGTCTAACTTTTTGTCATTTGTTCTGTCTTTACTCTCCTGCAGTCCGTTGATCCAGGTCAGCAGTTCACATGGGAAAACTCCAACTTGGAAGTCAACAAGCCAAAGAATCGCTATGCTAACGTCATCGCCTATGATCACTCGAGGGTTATTCTCTCCAGCATTGAGGGTAAAACACATTTTCACTGTGTTGATCCATTTTTTTCTTATTAATCTCTGTAAGGGAGGGTGTATTTGATATTAAATTTTAAAGAGCTTATGTCATTTTTTTGTAATGTCCGTTGTTGAAATGCTATAGCTTGGATTCAGTTAGCAGAAGAAATTTGATTAGATATGTTGTTTTGGGAGATGGGTTTGGGAGCTGGGTGAATTATAGATTAGGAACTTCAGTGCAAGATATAGTGTCACGTTGAGAGGATGGTTTGGACCCAGAAATGCAGTACCCAGGATGACACGAGGCAGGAGTGGTTTTAAAAGTAAAATCCTTTTATTAGGTGATGAACCAAAAATCCAAAAAGGGGAGGAAGCCAGAAACCAAGTCCTGAACAACAGGAGTACGAAAGCTCACTTAGAGCAACAAAACCTAGAGACATAAGCTCACTAGAGCATGAAACAACGCTGACAAACAATAATGGATCGACAATACAGAGACAAGACAGGGCTTAAATAGACTGGGAGGAACAATTAGGGAAACAGGAAGCAGGTGTGTGGAGTGAGGGCTGGAGGGAAGACGGGACAACAATCATCTAAATGGGGAAGCAGAACCAAAGGAGGGCAGATAAACACAAAACTGAACCAAAAGACTGAGGGAAGGACTCACACACACACAATCACACCAAAATACACTCACACACACTGAATTGGGGAATGGACACGCACACACACACACACACACACACACACACACACACACACAAACACATACATACACTCACACACCCACACAGACACAGAGCTGGGGACAAAGAGGCCGGAGCTACAACTGGAGGGGATGGGGATGATTGAATGCCTACAAACAGAAAACACATAGTTGATATGCAGACAAAGGACACATGAGGGCGCGAAGAGACACAAAAGGCAATCTAGAGAGGATGGAGACACATCAGGAGACACATAAAGGAGAGGGCAGACGCAGACCCTGACATAAAGGTGGAGGGTAAAATTCACTGGGTCAGTTTAATAAGAAACACAGATCTACTGAAAGTTCTGATAATAATAAAAACTTTTAATATAGACAGGAGTTACAGACATTTAATTATGAGCTGATGAGCACAGAGAGGAGAATGGCTATTTTAAAATAAGACGCATCTGTGAGTTTGCTTCTGCTACATTATAAAATGCAAGTTGAAACCTTTTTGTGCTCACTAATATTGATTAACTGGGGTGACCATTTTAAATCAAGTTTTCACCAAATAAGGCAACCCGTTGCATTATAATTGTATTTAATAATTACAGGTGAAACTGTAAGCATTAGAATATGGTGCAAAAGTTGATTTATGTCAGTAATTTTACATAAAAGGTGAAACATATGTATGAGATAGACTCATTCCATGCAAAGCCAGATTTTTCAAGCCTTTATTTGTTAGAACTGTGATAATTATGGAAAGCTGCACATATAAAATCTCAGACAATTAGAATAACGTGAAAATGTTCAATATTTTAGAAAGTGTCACACTCTAATCATCTAATGACTTCAGAACACCTGCAAAGGTTCCTGAGCCTTTAGATGGTCTCTCAGCATGATCATTTTACAGTTTCACCTGTACTTTAAAAAAAACTGAATCACGATCCATCCAGTGGTTCATGAGAAAATTTGTTTGGTATGGTAAACATGCACTCAGACATAGAAGTGTATCCTCCTTTTTGCCTTTTGGCAGAAGGCTATTAATGTGTTTTCTGGTGACAGAAACGGAGAGGATAAAAAAACACTACCATAAAATGATCAAACGATAGAGAAGGATAGAAAACAGTCCATGATGATGTGGAGTCTGATATCTCACCGTTCTGTCACTTTGGCTCTTTCCGCCTCACATGCTGACATCCTGGCATTCTGTCTGTGCCAGAGCTAGAGGCTGCTACTGATGATGATGATGATGGTGGTGGTGGTGGTGGTACAGAAGCAGCTGCATACACCCAAGGAACTGCTATCAGCCATCAATCTCACACGGTTCTGGCTCCAACACACCATCTGGAACTCCATTAAATCTCCAGCTACATTATCCTGGTGTCTAAACTTTATTTCTGTTACAGACAGGGCAGAGTATAAAGCTCCTTCGTTAATTCTGGAAAACCATGAGCTCTTGGGCCCTGAAGAGCTGCACACACAACAACAACTCTGCATTGCAAAAACCAAACTCACGAACACTAATACTGTCGAGTCTAGTGGAAAATAAAAACATCTTTAGGTGCAGTGATCATAATACTTGAAATGCATTCTCATTTTCAGCATTTATGTCTTTTACAATTTAGTAAATCAACAATTCAAGTATGTATTTGCACAAATAAGTATTTTGTGAACAACCATCCAGTGACTATTTAATGATACGAAGATGGTTTTTATAAACATGTTGTGAATAAAAACTACAATTCCCACCATTTAGTCTCACTCATTTAAACATGTGAGGACTTCAGTTCTGATAACACGTAGTTCAGACGGATCTGGGTGCTTATTTCTCTGCATTAGGTCCTTTGAGATGGGAATGAAAAAACAAAACGGTCTTAGTTCTGTTCTTGTGCTTCGAAATGCACACTCACCCACCTCAGCTGGAGAAGACCTGAGGTGAAACAACCGGCTGCTCCGATGTGCAGAGAGGGAGGCAGTGGGAGGCCAGGCCCAAACAGATGAGCCTTATCTGGGCAGAGCATGTGTGAGGAGTCCTTCCACCCCCGCCTGTCCTGCAGCCCGTCTGTCTTTCAGCTTAGAAAACATATACTCTCAAACGCACAATCGTATTACACATTCGTTCACTCACACACACACACACACACACACACACACACACACACACACACACACACAGAATGTGCACAAGCAGATATGCACTTTTCTGCTCCCAGTTTCCTTCACACATTCATGTAGACACACGCACCGCCAAGCTACTGCATCCACCAAGAGAACTGGGGTGGTGTGTGTGTGTGTGTGTGTGTGTGTGTGTGTGTGTGTGTGTGTGTGTGTGTGTGTGTGTGTGTGTGTGTGTGTGTGTGTGTGTGTGTGTTATCTGCATGCTTCTGTTGCAGTCCCTTGCAATAAAGTTGAAGCACGTCAAAGCTCTGAGGCGAGCTGTCTTTAAAAGACTCATGCGGTTGATAAACATACGTTTGAAGCTTGTCTTACTGTCCATCCCCAACCCATTGGCACCACTTTGTGCAAACCCCCCCCCCCCTTACACTTGTCTTTCAGTTAAAAGGAATGGTGTGTGATGGTGCATCGGGATATTTCATACAGCTGCACGGGTCTGAGTCACGCTCGTAATGAAAGACCCTTCAAGAGAATCACCTGCAACAGTTTGCCTCTCTGGGGATTCTACCGTTTGCTCATTGATTTCCATGTTTTTGAATGTAAACACGTATCAGAAGACTCAAAAAGGGTCATGGGTTACTGCTTGCAGGTCTTTGGTGCGTGTGTGTGTGTGTGTGTGTGTGTGTGCGTGCGTGTGCGTGTGCGTGTGTGTTTGAGCTGTGCCTCAGTGATTTTTAGGATTATGGTTTAGGCCCTAGATGAGCAGGCCTGATCCTAAATCAAACTCACACAGTCTCCCACATCACACTCCTCACACACAATCCCCTCCAGAACAGGCAGCCGAGTCTTCCACGGAGACAGCCTTGCAGTCATGTTGCCGTTGTAAGCGACACATCCAGAGGAGACACCGATTAGTCCCGTGATCGTCTTAGCATGCATAATAAAACAAGATGAGAGAACAGTCCCAACACCAGAGGACACTGTGAAAGATGAAGCTCCCGACCGTGACCTCAGATGATTCTCGGCCTTTATTATTTTGACATAAACCTTCTGTCAGAGCAGGCGAATTTAAATAATCCATTTCCCTTTCATCACTGTATACCAGAATAAATACATGAAAGTAAAATTGCTTTGTGCAGTCAAATCCTTTGTCTCTCTGTTTCTTACTTCACAAGATCCATTTGTTGTCTAATTGTTCAGGCGTACCCGGCAGCGACTACATCAACGCAAACTACATCGATGGCTACCGCCGCCAGAACGCCTACATCGCCACTCAGGGTCCCCTTCCTGAGACGTTTGGGGATTTCTGGAGGATGGTGTGGGAGCAGCACACAGCCAACATCGTTATGATGACCAAGCTGGAGGAGAAGTCACGGGTAAGACAGGATAAAGCTGGAGCTGGAGCAAAGAAACAGCCGAGATGGGGATAGAATCAAAACAGCTTGCCAAAACCATGAATTTAAATGTGAAAAAGAAAAGGTTAAAGGAGCGCAAGAAGAAGGATAGTGCACTGAAAAAACTGATTTGTTTGGAATGCTAAATATCACTCAATAAAATCTTCTAAAATGTGACTAAATATATTAGTTAAAGACCGAAATTTAAAAAATGAGTTCATTCTACCTATTTTATTTAATTAACTAGCAGAACCCAATTTCAATGAGTAGAACTTACCCAAAAAATGTGTCCAGCACTGCTGGATTACCCTTTTTTTTAATTAACAAAAATAACAATTGTACATGTTGGCCAGATTATCTGTGTACAGTTCTGTGCTATATTAGCGTTCTAATTCAAGTATTCATGTAGTTACAGTTACAGGTGAAGTTACATTTTAAGGGAAATATTTTAGCATGTCTAAAAAAAATTTTTGAGCAACAGGGAATTCAGTTCAGCTTTTGTAAAACAGAAATATATTAATTTTGTATTGCTTTTGATGGAATAAATTCTTATTCATACCAGCATTACATTGGGCAGCAGTATAGCTGAGGAGGTAGAGCAGGTGGTCCAGAAAGCGGAGGATTGCAGGATCTATCCTAGCTTCAGCATGTGTCCAATTTATTTTATAATTTTCTAGCTTAGAAAATTGGGTAATATTTACTAATAAGCGTCAGTTAGATTTTACCCAATTCCTTTAAGTATTTCTTAACTTTGAATATAAGGTATTATTTACAAACATATATGGTGTTTAAATTAACTAAGCAAATTGTTACCTCAATTTTATTGGGTAGTTTCTATAGGTTGCTTTTTATAGTGTGTTGGGGGGGGCAGATCATTATGGGGATAACAGAAATGGTTAGCACATGCCTCAACACAAACACACACACACACAAAGAAAGAAAGAGACAAATGGTGCGCTGAGCGTTGTAAGACTAGAGTGATGAATGGCAGCGTAAGGAGCTGGAGAGGGCAAATGGTGCTACTCTGGTGGGAAAGTAGGCAAGTCTCCAGATATCTCACTGTTGAGGTGTTTTAATTGTTACGAAATGAGCTGAAAATAACACTATTAACTGTTAATTGTGCTGAAAACGATTTTGTTCAAGAGCTTCCAGAAAGACTAAAGTAAACGCAGCGTCATGCAGCAGATCACAATAGAAGGGAGCAGGATAGAGTCTACTGGTGAGCGAGGCCGACGGGGGATTAAGAGACACAGCTAAACTGGGGTCGGTAATGAATTAAAAAGTCATTTGGTTTCCAGGCGTTTTGCTGTTAACTGAATGTACGCTTGAGTGGAAATCCAGTGTAATGAGGATGTCATGTAAGAATGAAATGAACAAGAATGGCCTGAGGTGAAACTCATGATTAACTGCTAACCAATTATATCCAAAAATCCTTTACAGAAACGATCCTTTCTTCCCACCTGTGCTTCTTTTTTCCTATTAACTTGTGTTAAAACTGTTTCCTTCTCAACCTTTTCCAACCGTCTCTGTTGTGTCTCTCTGACCCTCAGATGCCCTCTTTTTTCTTCTCTAAGGCAAGACCTCTCTTTCACTGCTTTTCTAACCCCTTTGTAAGTGCAACTTTACCTCACATGACACCCTCCTCCCCCCCTTTTCCATTTTACCCTCTTTTTTTCCCGCTGTTTATGAGTACCAGCCGGCTGTAGACCTGTTTCCACTTCACCGAAGACACTCATAGTTGACTTGAGTTTCACTGTGACCACTGCAGTTCAGACACAGTTTACGTAAAATGACATAATTTGCATGCCCACACCACAGTTATCTCCCCAGCTTTGTGACTTTATAGCAATGCAGTAGCCTGGCCAGCCATGGCCTGGTAACACTCCCATTCAAATAACCCCACCTCCTGAAAACTCTTAGCCTGGCAAGCCAGACTAAATAAATGTATTATTTAGTCTGGCAATGCTCCATTGACGGCTCTCGGTTGTGTGGCGGGTTCTACCGTTGTCTTTCAAATGATCTCCGCATTCCACTGGACAATGAATGTGACATACTCTTGTTTCACTCTGTTGCATCATCCCACCCACCAGGCATATAGAGTGCCCTGATTGGCCCACAAAGCAGATAAAGCTCTGTGATTTGTTCACTAAGCAGATAGAGCACTATGATTGGCCCACCATCATGGACCAATCACAGCTCTTTATGTGTTTGAAACCCCTCTAGAGAGCCTTGATTGGCTAGCCATAGTCCTGGTAGGAGCCGCGGAGGTTCCAATGGAGCGTGCCTAGACCATTCTTTGCAAAGCAAGAATTTGGTCTAGTTCACTAGGCTAGAAAACTCTCGCTCTGAGCAGCGTACGTCACACACCAAGAGTTTCTCATAAACAACAAAGATGGCGTCTGAAGCAGAGTTTTCTGCAGCACTTTCCTCTGTTCTGAATGACTTGGACATGTTTTTAAACCACAAGAAGAAGAAGCGCTAAATGCCTTTCTTCTAAAGAAAGATGTTTGCGCCGTCGCCTGATGCCATCTTTGACTACAGCTAATAAACTACGGCGGTACACTCGGCATTTCCGCCTTCATTCTGACTGGTTATTTTTGAGCTGGCTAGTCCCGCCCCTTATGGTGCTCTCTGCCGCTGAGTATCCAGACTCGTCCTCTGTGTAGAATAGACAGAGGATGAGTCTGGCAGGCCAGGCTAGCAATGCGAAGCTGTGCAGAGCTTACACTTCATGAATGTGTGAATACGTTTCCACGTCAGACAAAGTTGAGCTGAGTAAACACAAAATACAGTTGTTAAATTATAATTTCATTTATTAAAGGAAAACAGCTATCCATTCCAACCTGGTTCTATGTGGAAAACGTCATTGCTACACTTGTTAAGTCGTGGATTCATTGTGATTAATCACAATCCGCAGTTTGATCTCCCTAGCAACCGCCAGGTCTAATTACTGTCAGACCTGCAGAATAAAAACATGATTTTTAATTAAGCCTGTTTGAAAACATGAAGTAGGCTAAAAGATCTCAAAAGCAACGTGGGTCTAAATACAAATATCAGGAGCAAAGAACCGAGAACAACATCAAAAGCCTCTAAAGATGAAGAGTTCTAAAATGAAAAGAAATGCTTGGAGAAAATAGTAATATCTTGAGGATCCCCAACACTTTTGGGAAAATAATCGGCCGACAAGAAAAATAGGAACTAACACTGTTTTAGAAACATCACACCGCTGGTCAGACATGGTGGTGGTAGTGTGATGGTCTGGGGTTGCTTAGCTGCTTCAGGACCTGGACCACCTGCTGTGATAGATGGAACCGTGAATTCTGCTCTCTAGCAGACAATCCTGATGGAGAACGTCTGTAAAGAAGAGTGGGACGGGATTCCTCCTGAGTGACACGAGATTGTCAGTTATTGTAGATGCTACTGATGACGCCACCATTTATCAGACCGAGGGGTTAGTTTGGGCGGCTTTTTTACCTTAATAAAAAATATCATTGTTTGACTACTGCTTTTTAAAATTTATACGTATTATCTTTGTCTTATATTGGAATTCGATTGCTGATCTTAAATATTTTAGTTTTGTCCTAATACGGCAAAAACAGAAGCATTCTGCAGGGGGCCGTACGTGTTTTATCAGGGCTTGATATGCAGCCATTCACAAAAAGTTTGCTTCTTCAGCTCATTTATTTTTCTATCTTTCTTGAAGAGTTTAAGATGTTTAATATTTATTACAAAATGCCATCATTGAACTCTTCATCACAACAACTAGAAGGTGCAATTAAGGCCTAGTCCACACGTAGCCGGGTGTTTTAAAAACGAATATCCGCCCCTCCAAAAACTTGCATCCACACCACCGCGTTTAAAAAGAAACTCTGTCCACACGTACCGGATAAATACGTTGTTAAGGACATGCCAGACCTGTAGGCGGCAGTACTTCCCCCGTTCTTAACCTCGTCCTTCGTCTGTGGTCTTCCGCAAGGAGCAGTAATTCCGCTTGCAAAATCAAACAAGCAAAAAGCGCTTGGACAATTGATAAAGCGAGCGCAGCTCTGAGGCCATCCATGCTGTCGGCTAGTGCAAACACAGGTCGCACACGTGATGTCAGCATTTTTTTTGTCGCGGAAAGTGACGTTGCGGACCTTAAAACTCCGGTTTTGTCTGTCCACACGCACACACCCAAAACAGAGAAAACGCAGATCTTCACGTTGGCCGGAGTTTTTAAAAAGATCCGTTTTCGTGTGAAAAAACTCCGTTTTCGTGTGGATGACAGGCCAAAACGTAGAAAAATATCTACGTTTTGGCAGATCCCCGGCTACATGTGGACAGGGCCTAAAGCTTTCCGCTGAACATATTTGATATTTTCTCTCACTGCTGCACCTCTCTAACTGCAGTTTAAATTTGATAAATTAATTTGATCTCATTTAAACACCTCTCAACGTTACACCATTATGTGTTTACCCATTAACAACGCAGATGATCACAGATGGTCTCGCTGTGGGATCGTTGCCAGGGTCCTTCCTTTTGGCACAAATCAAACCACAGTCATGCTGTTGGCCCATAAATCAGCGGTTAATACAGTCTTCACACCAGGCTGGGTTTTTTTACAATCCTCTGTAGTCGTCTGGCAGCGAGCAGCCCCCCTACGTGGACAGCCATTTCTGTCCCTGCAGTGTCTCAAGGTCTGGTGGGAAAACAGCCGTTGGAGAGCTGTAATTACAGCCTGAACGTCCCGGGCCAAAATGCATAATCCTCAGTCTGGAGCAGTGGAATGCAGAGCAAGCTGAGCTGAGCTCCCTGCTGTCTTTGATGTGAGGGCTAGAGGGATCAGCACATAGCGTTTGGTTTGGCCTGGTTCTGCCAAGGCCTTCCTCTCCTTCTTCATTTCCTCTGGGATTTTTTTTCCTCCCTCCTGCATGGCCTCTGAGTGATAGGCTGGTCAACTACAAACATGACTACCCTGTACTTGGGAATTTGAAGTGTTCTGTTGGTTGTGGATGACGGGATTTGGTGTTTTTTGAGAGCTTCACTACTGATTTTTGTAAGGGTGAAAAGTGGGACAACATGCAGACGATCTTCAGGGATGTTTTTAAACACAGTAGTGAGTTGATGAATTCACCAAAGTAAAAGCCCTTGAGTCTGAAGATCCTTTTAATTCCTCTACCTGTCACTTTTCACTTCACTCTCTCACCTTCTTAGACTGAGCAAACGTTTTCGATCAACATCCACACTGATCTACTTTATCACTTTCTTTCTGTTTTGCCTCTTTATATGCACGCACACACACACACACACACTCCTCCACTCTTTTCTACCTTTTTTACCACCATGTGCACACACTCCCCAATCCCTCAGAGCATATCCTCTGCTCCCTTCTAGGTGAAGTGTGATCAGTACTGGCCAACACGAGGCACAGAGACCTACGGCCTGATCCAGGTCACTCTACTGGACACAGTGGAGCTGGCCACGTATTCAATGAGGACCTTTGCTCTTTACAAGGTAACATCTATCTGCAGCATCTAAAGTGTTCCTCTGCCTTTTGCAAACGATCCAGTCAAGTTGCAGTGATGTCATACTTCCACAATCACAGTGAAGGTGCAGGAAAGGGCATTACAGTGATCCCTCGCTACGTCGCGGTTCGTTTATCGCAGATTCACGACTTTGCGGATTTTTTCTTTGGAGCCTTATTCAAGGGAAATTCGCCGATTTTCTATATATCGATTTTCTATGCGAAATATCAAGAAATTCCTGTTTTTTTTCATCAATTTCATCATAAAATGCACTTTTTGTAATAAAACTATAAAAAAAACCAAGTAAAAACTTTTTTTCTTGAGTTTTACCCACAAAAAGAGAATCTGATCATACGATAATTCAATATAGTACTGTACTGTAAATATGGTGTCCGTACTTCGCGGATTTTCACCTATCGCGGCCAGGTCTGGAACGCATCTACCGCGATAAACGAGGGATCACTGTAAATAGAGCATTTTGTAATCGATTGTTTTTTTATCTTGTGACGAGCTTCATGATTTTTATCTTGAGAGACGCTTTAGAAAAAAACGTTTTGATACGCCACTGTGCTTTGGCTGCAGTCCATCTTTATAGTCCGTTTGAAACTGGATGAAAAAGTGAAACATAATGAACTGATTCATAGTCATTTTGCAGTATAATTAGTACACACAATACCTATCGGAAGTACCTTTAGGCTAGCTTAAACCGTTTGTCTCAATTGTCTCAGTTGTGTGTCTTGGACCATCTTCAACCTTTATTATGTTCCAGAGCAAATTTTGTCAAATAGATCATGCTACCTTGAGTAGCAACATGCTACGTTAACATTACCACACGGTTATTTGTGTAGTGCTGAGTCATGTTCAGGAGAATTGGGCCCAAGGATTCAGCCAACACAGAGACAACAATAACTAAAGTTTTATTAATCAGGATACTTGGTTTGGCTTGATGTGGCTTGGTTTAACAAAGAAGGCTTGGCTTGATTTTACTGGATATCAACCGGAACAGGCTGCAGCTGGTCTGCATGAAGCTTCTGAATGATCCGGCATCAAAGCTGTGGCTGCAGAGAGCTGAAATAATGCAGTACTCACTCCTCATTCCTCAAAAACTAAAATTCACTGAGTCCAGTCAGAACATTTACACAGGCTGCGGTGCGGATCCATACGCAGAGCTTCCACAAGAGGTGTATTTTTTCCAGATGCTGCATTCAGATTTTCATGAAGTTAACTTAAAATGTGCTTTTTTCTAAATGTTGCTGACTTTAAACCATTCAGTCTGACTAAATTTGTTTTTTTTAAAGAAGAGCATTTATCTGCTAAAAAAAATACATTTAAAGATGCAAATGCACGAATAAATAATGAGTCAGTGACACAGAAAAGCCTGAAAAGAACAGATTTTTTAAAAACAGCAGCCATTGTAGAAAATGTTATATGTTGTAATGGAAAGTGGAGCAGTTGTGCTAGTGGCGTGCAGACGTTATCCTTCCAATCATGGACGTAATTTTCACTTTAGAAGTAGGGGGGACATGGGGGGGGGGGGGGGGGGGATCTTTACAGTATGCTCTAATGGGAAACAGGCTTCAACACAAACGGTTGTTTTC
This sequence comes from Nothobranchius furzeri, assembly GCF_043380555.1. Lineage (NCBI taxonomy): Eukaryota > Metazoa > Chordata > Actinopteri > Cyprinodontiformes > Nothobranchiidae > Nothobranchius > Nothobranchius furzeri. The sequence continues at coordinate 76,364,080 of NC_091747.1, read as the reverse complement.
CACTTGGTCCTAGAGCTCAACCAGTGTCGATTAAATATAGCGTAATGTTGTTTTTGGATGGTAAAAAGTGCAGGGGTCAAAACTTGACTTTGGAAGAAGTGGGGGGGGGGACTTGTCCCCCCTGTCCCCCCAAAAAAATTACGTCCATGCTTCCAATACTAATGGGTATATTTATTGTGGGGGTATTCTTTCACATAACTGATTGTTTTACTACTGAGGCTTGATGTAAATGACATTTTTCTGTTTCACTCAGTCACTCATTCTTTGTCTCTATGTACCGATGGGCTGGCAGGCTGATACCAGCTGAGACTTAAAGCAGAATAGCTGCATACATCTGCTTCTTTCCGCTTTACGGCTCCCATTTGGATCACTGCTAAATATTTGAGTACACGATTCTGGACTGAAATGAGCTTTGTGTGCTTCAGCTGCACAAAATGGCAGGAACGTTAGCTCAGAAAGGTCAGAAAGTATGTTTCATTTATCTCCTGAAACAAAACACGATATTCACGAGAAAAGATTTATCACAAAAAGAATGAATTGGTTGCATTTATGTTTTTTTCTCCCTACATGATAATCTGTCACACCTTTGATGAGTATTTGTACCTCTATTCAGGAAGTTTTAGCATCACTGTTAAAATATTAACATTTTAATAACATGTTTATTATATTGTTGATTAACATTTTCCGAGAACTAGATATGTTGTGTATTACGACTGTTTCTGAGATGTTTCCTGTGTGCATTGTGAGCGAGTTCTGCTCAGAATACAGAATAACTTTCTCTCTAACACTCTGGTGGATCCAGAGCGGCTCTAATGAAAAGCGAGAGGTTCGTCACTTCCAGTTCACGGCCTGGCCGGACCACGGGGTGCCCGAGCATCCCACCCCGTTCCTGGCCTTCCTCCGCCGGGTCAAGTCCTGCAACCCTCCGGATGCGGGACCAATGATCGTCCACTGCAGGTGCGTCTGGGTTTGAATGTTTTGATTTCATATCAGCAATTCAGCAGGAAAAAATGATTCTTCCCATAAATCCACGGAACCCAGAAGGAAAACAAACCAGTTTCTCAAAACATTTGAGGGTAATTTTAGGTTGTCGTTTGTAAAACTCAACAGGAGTCCGAGGGTGCTTGTTTCAAATTATTTGGAGGGTCTGAACAAAACTGAAAATTATCTGCCATTATAAACCTCAAACCGCCATCACCAGCGTCAAAACTCCGATTCTTTTCCCAACAACATCCATCATCTCAAAGGTTAGCCATAATTAGCTTTAACAGTTGACAGTTTACCATTCAAGCCATTGGAGGATCTGAGTTCATAAGTTGATATTAAAAGGAGCTGCCGTCTGTGGATCGGGGAGGTTTCTGGAAACATGTCATTACTGTCTTGGCAAGAGTGTGGAACTCAAAAACTGGATCGAAGCTGCAGTTTTACTTTTACCAGCAAGAGAATGAGGCAAGAAGATGGAGCTGAGCACAGGCTGAAGGATGCAGAGGCTCTCAGGAGGAAGAATTAGTGTAAATGTGCAGGAAGAGGGGGAAGGTGGGAAGATTGAGACAATGATTGAAGGGGGTCAGGGGAGGAGATTTGTGCAGAAGGAGAGAGAGAGGCTGAGGTCAAATCTGGGACGCAGTGAATGAAAATGATGAATTAAAGAACAGGAAAAGTGGAAAGAAAATGGGGGGGGGGGGTCTAAAAGATGTACAAATGCGCGGCTGATAAAGTGGCGAAATTTCCGTCTGCGTTGTGGACGGGTGCTTGGAGAGAAGATAAAGAGGCAGCGAGATGAGGGCAGGAGAGGAGCTCCTCCTAATCTTCTGTCACAGTCAGATGGAGTATCCAACGGGATTATCAGTCAGATTTAATTATCTCGGCAAGACTCCATCATAATGTGCCTTATCACATCAACCTGCCTCTGTATTAAACAATGGACCAAGTCTCCTTCCACCTGAGAAACACACACACACTTACACACGGGGTGATATTAATTTAACCATTTGAAGAGCCCATTTTCCCCTCCTGCACAGACTTGCTTGGTCAGGTCGTCTCACCATTTAGCTACCAGCGCAGCAGAAATGTGAAGTGTTTGGGTGAGCAGCTGAGCGTGTTATATTTCTGGATTATATGTCGATGGGGGTGATATCATCCCGTGCGAGTGAGACGGTGATGCTGACTCATCACTGATTTTAATTTTCCCATCTTTTGTTAGAAATAATGCTGGCTGGCATTTTTAATCGTAAGTTAGAGGGCAGAAGAAGCAGCACAGTCTCCCAAGCTGCGTGGGGAAAATCACACCGCCATCTGTCCGAACATCTTTCCTGACCACAATTATGTTTCTGTTTGTATGTGCAGCGCCGGAGTGGGCCGAACCGGCTGCTTCGTCGTCATTGACGGCATGACGGAGCGCATCAAGCATGAGAAGACCATCGACATCTACGGCCATGTGACGCTGATGCGGTCCCAGAGGAATTACATGGTTCAGACGGAGGACCAGTACATCTTCATCCACGATGCGCTACTGGAGGCGGTGACCTGTGGGAACACCGAGGTCCCCGCGAGGAACCTGTACTCCTACATCCAGAGGCTGACGCAGATCGAACCAGGAGAAAATGTCACAGGCATGGAGCTGGAGTTCAAGGTGAGGACTCTCACTCTGTCCTCGGTGACTCAGTGACTATTAATATTAAGATACATGAAGAGTTTGGGCCTCTAGATAAATAATGGTCCATCCTTTTTCCATCCCAAAACTTTGGATTATGAATGTCCAAGTGATCAAAAAGTATCTGTTTAAAATACTAACTTGAATCTGTCAGAATGAGTTGACGACCACAAAACTGTTTAGAGCTGTTCTGTTGCAAAAAGTAAAAACCAAGTCGCCTTACATTTCCAAGTACAGATCAGTGCAGCAGACTTGGGGATGTTTTGGAAGGAGTTACCCAGGCGCGCAGATAGGGTGGGGGACGAGGGGGATCTGTCCCCCCCAGATTCAGATCGACCCCGATCCGTCCCCCCCAACTAAGGCCAGAAAGAAAACAAAATCAGAGGTTAAGCGCTTGAAGCTCCTTTTTCCAATTACATTGAATGCAGCATGACGTAAACAAACACCGACTCCAGAGGCGCCAAAGTGGTTGCTGCTAGGATGCAGGATGAAGCGACGATTACTGCGTATTTAAAAAAGACCAACAGTGTAAGTAGGCGGGACCGATCTGTCTGTTTGTGCGTGTTGGTTCTAGTTTCAGTACGTTGTTGTCGGTGTTGGGACTTACTCGTTATAAGCGCCAAAGCCTCATTGCTGACTTTAACAAGTCTCATCTACAAACATGATCCCTCATGAAGTTACTACTTTACATCAGAAGATAGTGGAGATGTGGAACCTTCAGGCTGAGCAAAGTTTGAGAGTTTTTAGAGTTTGAAAAACGCCTCTATGGCAAGCCAAATGAGCATTTATTCTGATATCAGGATATCAGCCAGAATTGTCATGAACATGTAAGCCATTTCTGTCCACTAGTTAACTAGTTAGCCATGTTTGTGTCAACTAGTTAAATAGTGACAGCCTAAATGTCAACTAGTTAACTAGTAAGGCCTAAATTCTCTCTAGTTAACTAGTTAAAATGTTTCATATCTTACTAGTTAACTAGTATTGCTCAGTGTGTTCACTAGTTAACTAGTGGACAGATCAATGTCCACTAGTTAACTAGTTAAAACACATTTAGTTTTTACTAGTCAACTAGTAAGGTACAAAAACTCGTACTAGCTGACTACTGAATGTAAAAATCCCACTTGTTAACTTTGCCCAATTTGGCCAGCCGCTTGAGCATTAATTCTGATATCTTGTCAACAGGTCAACTAGTTAACTAGTGAGGGTCAAACTGTACACGCTAGTTAACTAGTGAACACATTTTGACCTTCACTAGTTAACTAGTTGACACAAAAATGGCTCATTAGTTAACTAGTAAAGGCCAAAATGCATACCAGTCAGCTAGTTGAAGGTATTTGTGTCTCACTAGTTAACTAGTCAGGGTCAAAATGAGCCCACCAGTTAACTAGTGGGAGACAGAAATGTTCACTAGTTAACTAGTGAACACATTTTGGCTTCACTAGTTAACTAGGTGACACAAAATGGCTCACTAGTTAACTAGTAAAGGCCAAAATGCATACCAGTCAGCTAGTTGAAGGTTTTTGTGTCTCACTAGTTAACTAGTGATGGCCAAAATGTGCACACCAGTTAACTAGTGACAGAAGAAATGCCCACTAGTTGACTAGTGAACACATTTTGGCTTCCTAGTTAACTAGGTGACACAAAAATGGCTCACTAGTTAACTAGTAAGGGCTAAAATGCATACCAGTCAGCTAGTTGAAGGTTTTTGTGTCTCACTAGTTAACTAGTGACAGTTCAAAGTGTCCACATGTTCACTAGTGAAGGCAAAACTCCTAACTAGTTAAGTAGTTGGAGTAGGGCAGTGCCACTAGTTAACTAGTGAACCATTAATGACTCACTAGCTAGCTAGTTGATTGTAGCAGGCTCACTAGTTACCTAGTTGATGCATCCATTGTCCAAACTAGTTAACTAGTGAGGACATAAATGTATACTAGTAAACTAGTTCAAGCCTACATTCACACTAGCTAGCTAGTTGCACAGAATTCTAATTAGGAGGCAGAGAATTTCTCAAATTGAGGCTTTCTATTGGCTCACTATGTTAAAATAAAATATGACAACCAATCACAGTGCGGAATTTTGCAAAATCCCACCCCAAACATTTGCATGCGGCACACAAGTTAACATGCTGGCCAGAGGAACCTCAGCTAGTAAACTAGTAGTGGCTTCAGTGTGACACTTACATGTAAACTTGTGAAGGCGGAACTGCTCACTAGTTAACTAGAGAGGGTACAAATGTCCACTAGTTAACTAGTGAGGTGCAAAATAAGTGTCACTAGTTCACTAGTGGGCCCCAAAACGCCCACAAGTTAACTAGTAAGGTGTGGATATGCTCACTAGTTAACTAGTGAGGTGCAGATTTGCTCACTAGTTAACTAGTGCACCATTAAGCGCCCACTAGTTAACTAGTAAGGTGCAAAAAAGCATCACTAGTTAACTAGTAAGGTGCAGATATGCTCACTAGTTAACTAGTGGGCCCCAAAACGCCAACTAGTTAACTAGTAGGGTGCGGATTTGCTCACTAGTTAACTAGTGAGGCGCAGATATGCTCACTAGTTAACTAGTGATGTGCGGATTTGCTTACTAGTTAACTAGTGAGGCGCAGATATGCTCACTAGTTAACTAGTGAGGTGCGGATTTGCTCACTAGTTAACTAGTGAGGCGCGGATTTGCTCACTAGTTAACTAGTGAGGTGCGGATTTGCTCACTAGTTAACTAGTGAGGTGCAGATATGCTCACTAGTTAACTAGTGAGGTGCGGATTTGCTCACTAGTTAACTAGTGAGGTGCAGATATGCTCACTAGTTAACTAGTGAGCATATCTGCACCTCACTAGTACCTCACTAGTTAACTAGTGAGCATATCTGCACCTCACTAGTTAACTAGTGAGGTGCGGATTTGCTCACTAGTTAACTAGTTGCATCTAAAAACACATACAAGCTGACCATTTTTGTCCACTAGTTAACTAGTGGAACAATTGAAATTTCACCAGTTTACATGTGTGGGAGTGCAGCAGCTCACTAGTTAACTAGTGCCTGAAACACAAATTATGCATATTCTAATGAGAAGGCGGGCAGAAGACTCCTGTTGGGTATAAGAATCCCACCCAGTCTAAAACGTATGTGCTGTGGCCTCACAATCTGATGGGTGTCCCTGAGCGCCAAGGCTTGCACTCATTAGTCATGGTTTGACACCTACTGGTTGGTCGTTGTGGCGGGTTCGAATCCCGCAGATGGCATTCCGCAATTGCTGTAACATTATTTATTTTCTCTTTGTGTTGTAATGTTCAAAGTTTTATTGTTTTACTGCTTTTATTCCCCCCTCCCAAATCAAGTAAAGCACCTCGTTTGGTGTCGTGTAAGGGAGATCAGTTGGCGAGTTCAAGTCCCATTGAGGAGAATTGGAATTTAGTGTGCCAGTAATTTTATTGTAGTTCATTTTTGTTTGGTATTGAAAGTTTGGTATTGAAAAAGGCTATATTAAAAATAATTATTTATATATATATATATATATATATATATATATATATATATATATATATATATATATATATATATATATATATATCTCCATCCATCCATCCATCCATCTTCCCAAGAAATAGATCAAATGACACTGAGGGAAAAAACTGTGGTTATTTTGGAGAGGGTGCTGGCTGCAAAACCACAAAGGCGGAGCTGCACCCCGCCCATTCACGCAAACTCAGCCTAGCCCACTGACTTCCGTTTTTGTTTTCAACTTTATCGCAAACTGACCTGACCCACATGAATTACGGCTGTTACTAGTTTACAGTCGTTAATGCTATGTTCTATACTCCAATTAAACAAGATAAATATAACTTGCTACATGACAAAGACTGAATATATCTCGAAATGAAAAGGTTTCTTTTAGCGAATATCTGCCTACAGCTGGTCTAATAAAAGTGGTTTACAACAGCACTTCAATCTATTGAACGGCCTCTGGTAGTCTAGTGGTAAAATCGTCTGAGTTGGTTTTTGCTTTCCCCTCAGCTGATGCTGGTTCGATTCTCGGTGGGGTCATCAGCAGTCTATTTAGCCACATTCAATTTGTTTATATTTTAGTTGTAATGTTTCTTTTCAGCAAAATATTTATGTCGCTAAAAGTTCTTTGAATTTGGTCGTTCCTAAACAGCATTTTAGTTGAAACTCTGCTCACAAATGGACTCACACTGGCTAAATAAACGAATAAATAAATAAATAAACACATTATATGTTAAACGGTATACCAGTAAATTGTTGTAAACATAGTACTGGCAAGTGTAGCTAGAAATGAAGAAAAGAGGTTGTAAACTACCTAAAACTTACACTACTGGGAGGCGAAACAGCATGTCAACCTGACTCCATAACCACTACACCACCACATCTGTTATAAATCAAGTGGCGTTACATGTAATTGTGCTGCCCAGTGTGTCTCTGAGATGGGATGTATGGTTTATTGGCGGTGTCTCAGTAGAAGTCATTTCAGAAATAATTTGTCAGAAAATTCACAGAATATCCAGATTTGAGAACCAAGACCAGACCCGCTTCGGGGGAGGAGACCAAATTGAAGCTGAGATGGGAGGAAAATGCATGAATGAGGCTAAAAATGGCTTTGGCGTGTTTCTTATGAGGAAATGACAATATAACATGATTAAAAGTTCCAAAAGTTAGATTTTTAATTATATGGAACCTTTACAAAAACTGTTCAATTAACTTCTCAACTCCGTCCTCAATCTCGCATTTTTTAGCTACAACACCCTCTTTGGTTCCAGAATGCTATCAAGTCTGACAACTGGAAGGAATTAGACTGACTCTAATGGAATGGGCGGGGCTGATTCTGGAATGGGCGGCGCTGACTCTGGTGCAGCTCCACCTTCTGGTGCAGCTCCGCCTTTGTGGTTCTGCAGCAAGCACCACTTGTTATTTTGAGCTAGTACCAGAAGACAGTGTAACCTTTTTTAGTTCTCTCCAGTCAAAACAAAACTTTAGACTTTTTTCTTTTTTAAATTTAACAGGGAACAGCAATCAATTGAACAGGGAACTGCAACCAGTAGTCACACAACAAAATAAAATCACACAAACAAAATAAAGTTACTCTCCTTTTTTCTTGGTGTCTGAAAAGGGCAGGGAAAACCATCAGACTCCAGTCACCCATCGAATGGACTCTTCACCCTCCTGCCCTCTGGGAAGCGCTACAGGAGCCTATGGACTAAGACTACCAGGTCCCGAAACAGTTTCTTCCCCACAGCTGTCAGACTCCTAAACTCTGCCTGCTGACATAACACCCCAAACCAGCAGCACCCTACATAAACTCTGTAGAAACAAGAAAGCCCTGGAAATCGATGCAGAGCGTCGCGGGATATGCCTGACTGGTCATATATATTACCTCTCATGACACTGACCTCTGACCCTATGAACTTGTGTATGTGATGAGTTTATTTACCTTTGATAGGGAGTTATGACCTCTGATTTTGTCAAAATCCTTCAACCCGTTCAGGAGATATTGCACACAAAAGCCAAATTTTCATATATACGGCCTCACACAACCTTGACCTTTGACCCTATGAGGTTTTGTACCTCATGAGTTTATTTACCTTAGATAGGGAGTTCTCACCTGCGATTTGGTCAAAGTATTTCAACCTGTTCAGAAGATATTGCACACAAAAACCAATTTTTCATATATACGGCCTCACACGACCTTTACCTTTGACCCTATGAGGTTGTGACCTGATCAGTTTATCTACCTTTGATAGGGAGCTATCACCTCTGATTTGGTCAAAATCATTCAACCCGTTCAGGCAATTTTTGATATATATGACCTCACACAACCTTGACCTTTGACCCTATTACATTGTGTTCCTAATCAGTTCATGTACCCTTCATAGTAATAAAATACACAGGCGAGGGTCCGACTCTCTGGAGGACGCCATGTTGGATTCTATGTTTATTTAGCTGTATTTATGGTTTTGCTGGTGGTTTTTGACTCCTTTGAAAACTGTGCAACAACACTCTTCTTCTTCCTTTTCTCGTGTGTTATTTGGCGGATGGCACTCAACATAAAAAGATGCATTTCTCAAACAATTAATGTATTGGAGCGTGAACCTGAGTCATTAATCTCATATCCTAATTTGAGAGTTACAGCTAGAGTCCAGAGAGTTTTGTTGGCTTTATGAGCATTAGTTAGTAAGGTCCTCACTTGAACAAAAAATACAGCTTGTTTGCAGTGACTTTGGTATTTACTACCCCCTATTGCCAGAAATCTACACACTTTCCCTTTAAGCGCGTTGTCTCTTCAAGACTGGTCCTGGGTGACATTGGAGTTTACAGCGAGGCCGTAGAAATTCTCTGTCTGGATATTTATTGTGGAGATTAATGGACTAAAATGGGTTGCTGCACCGTGACTGTCTTCTCCTTTTTTTGGAGAGTAAAAACTATATTTTGGTTTTTAAATGCTGCCGCTGCACCGTATTAAGAAATGATATTACTGGTTGGTTCGAAATGGGTTGAAATGTTCACATTTCTTCTTTGCTTTACATGCTGATCACTAAAGCGTGCTTTAATTAATATTGCGTTTTCGTAAAACGTAAGAGCAAACAAGGGGGATTTTAATTGACAAAAATAATAAAATCAGCACATTTCCAAGCCAACTGCGGTTAACATTGGCACGTCGGCTTGAAAAATATCTCCTTTTTGCCGTAAATAACACACATTTCATAGCTGTTGTGGGTTATTTATGTGTTCATCAGTGCTTGAGAACTGTAACTTTGGGGAGCGGGTCGTAATTGTGGGCTTTTAATGCGGTGCTGTCTGTGGCGAGGTGTTGGTAGGGTCTGATCGGAGCTGCAGCCAGAGCGTTTTGCCCGACCAGCGGCTGCTGGGAGCTGGTCCACTGTGAAGCAGCCCATGCAGCCGAACGAGGGCTTCCCGGCTAAGAGCTGACCGCAGCGGCCCCGACGACCGCGGGCCAGCGACCCGAGAAATAACATGGGGAGTCCTGCTGCTGCCTGCTGTTGTTTGTTTTCAGTAGTAAATACCTGAATATGCAGAGACTCAACAGGTCATTCAGTTGTGTGGTATCATTCAGATGATCAAATGAAATGTTGCAACATTAATATCAGTTTACCTGATCTTGATCAATAATCACATTGATGAATTGGTGCATGAATAACTACAAACCCTGCTTCCTGCAGCAGCTTTTTCTGCTCTAGATTTATGATCTGCTATTTGTATATTTCAACGAAAAAGACGGAAATGGCATTAATTATTTAGATTTATTTGTGGATTTTTTTGTCGATGTTAACCCTGTTGTGTCTCAGTTCATGAAGCTGTTTTCAATGTTTCCCGCGATGCGAGCAGCTGATTGTGCAGCAGATGGCCGCGGACATGATCAATTTCGAAGTGCTAGTTCTGGATCAAGAGAAAGCCTGCTGTGCTGTGCCGATGATTTTATTTTGCGAGGATGGATTGAGGAAGGGGGACACACATGCTTAAATATCGACTGTCGGCAATAATCAGATTCATACTCATAAAATACTTGTTAACATGTTTTGTGTGTGTGTGTGTGTGTGTGTGTGTGTGTGTGTGTGTGTGTGTGTGTGTGTGTGTGTGTGTGTGTGTGTGTGTGTAACTCTGCCCACTAATCCGTTACGTATTTTGTTTCTTGTTGACATAAATACAAAAATTATGCAAAAGAAAAGTGAAATAATGTACACAACTAAAGTGTATGATCCAGTATCGAACCCGCGACCTTCACCATTGCAGGCGAACGCGTTAGTCACTAGACCACCGGCACTAGGTGCTACATCTCCTCGCAAATACATACCTTTAAAACACTATGAGTGCTGGAGGCTTTACAGCAGCGTATGTAAAATAGAGCCTTTTTTATTATTATAAACTTGTCGCTTCCGTACAAATGTGAAACAATATATCTGACGGAGATTTCTGCGGAGTTTCTGCACTTTCCTGTCAACAGAAACAGACATGCTGTCTGCCGCTGCCTTCCGCCTCCAGGCTTTTTCAGACTAATAACTGAAAACTAAAGACTGCACACGTTAACTGAACAAAGATTACAGCAATACACCACAACTTTCTCGCTACAAATATCGTCAAAACATATTTATGTGCTCAAACGATCTTAGTTTATCAAATTTTCTCTTAGAACAGCCTGAACGGAGTCCGCCATACTTTCTCTGTTTCTCAGTCCTACATGGACCAATCACATAGCTGTTCTGCATTTCTTCATTTGCATGTAAAGGCCGGATTTGCTCACTAGCTAACTAGTGAGCAGTACAGCGGTCGAACTAGTTAACATGTTACACAGAATGCCAGCCAAGTGTGTATTTATTCAAATTCCACAAATTTACTAGTTTTAGGGGCATTTTTCTGCAGCTAGTTAACTAGTGACAGTGTTTTGTGTTCACTACTTAACATGTAAGGCTCAGTTTGCCCTCTATAAGCTAGTGAGAAAAAATTATAATGCAGATATGCTCACTAGTTAACTAGTGAGTGCTTCCTGTCCCATTACAAGTGAACTAGAAAGGCCAAATATGTCAACTAGTTAACTAGTGAAGGTAAATTTGTCACTAGTTAACTAGTAAGAACACATTTTTACATAACAAGTAAACTAGATTGCTCCAAAAACAGCAACTAGTGTGCGTCTTGTGCGCACTAGTTAACTAGTGAGCATATCTGCACCTCACTAGTTAACTAGTGAGCATATCTGCACCTCACTAGTTAACTAGTGAGCAAATCCGCACCTCACTAGTTAACTAGTGAGCAAATCCGCACCTCACTAGTTAACTAGTGAGCAAATCCGCACCTCACTAGTTAACTAGTGAGCAAATCCGCACTTCACTAGTTAACTAGTGAGCAAATCCGCGCCTCACTAGTTAGCTAGTAAGCAAATCCGCACTTCAATAGTTAACTAGTGAGCATATCTGTGCCTCACTAGTTAACTAGTGAGCAAATCCGCACCCTACTAGTTAACTAGTTGGCGTTTTGGGGCCCACTAGTTAACTAGTGAGCATATCTGCACTTTACAAGTTAACTAGTGATGCTTTTTTGCACCTTACTAGTTAACTAGTGGGTGCTTTAGGGCACACTAGTTAACTAGTGAGCAAATCTGCACCTCACTAGTTAACTAGTGAGCAAATCCGCACATCACTAGTTAACTAGTGAGCATATCTGTGCCTCACTAGTTAACTAGTGAGCAAATCCGCACCCTACTAGTTAACATGTTGACATTTTGGGGCCCACTAGTTAACTAGTGAGCATATCTGCACTTTACAAGTTAACTAGTGATGCTTTTTTGCGCCTTACTAGTTAACTAGTGGGCGCTTTAGGGTGCACTAGTTAACTAGTGAGCAAATCTGCACCTCACTAGTTAACTAGTGAGCATATCCGCACCTTACTAGTTAACTTGTGGGCGATTTGGGGCCCACTAGTGAACTAGTGACACTTATTTTGCACCTCACTAGTTAACTAGTGGACATTTGTACCCTCTCTAGTTAACTAGTGAGCAGTTCTGCCTTCACAAGTTTACATGTAAGTGTCACACTGAAGCCACTACTAGTTCACTAGCTGAGGTTCCTCTGGCCAGCATGTTAACTTGTGTGCCGCATGCAAATGTTTGGGGTGGGATTTTACGAAATTCCGCACTGTGATTGGTTGTCATATTTTATTTTGACACAGGGAGCCAATAGAGAGTCTTAATTTGAGAAATTCTCCGCCTCCTAATTAGAATTCTGCGCAACTAGCTAGCTAGTGTGAATGTAGACTTGAACTAGTTTACTAGTATACATTTATGTCCTCACTAGTTAACTAGTTTGGACAATGGATGCATCAACTAGGTAACTAGTGAGCCTGCTGCCATCAACTAGCTAGCTAGTGAGCCATTAATGGTTCACTAGTTAACTAGTGGCACTGACCTACTCCAACTAGTTAACTAGTTAGGAGTTAAGCCTTCACTAGTTAACTAGTGTGCACATTTTGGCCATCAATAGTTAACTAGTGAGACACAAAAAACCTTCAACTAGCTGACTGGTATGCACTTTGGCCTTTACTAGTTAACTAGTGAGCCATTTATGTGACAACTAGTTAACTAGTGAAGCCAAAATGTGTTCACTAGTTAACTAGTGCACATTTATGTCTACCACAAGTTAACTAGTGTGCACATTTTGGCCATCACTAGTTAACTAGTGAGACACAAAAACCTTCAACTAGCTGACTGGTATGCATTTTGGTCTTTACTAGTTAACTAGTGAGCCATTTATGTGTCAACTAGTTAACTAGTGAAGCCAAAATATGTTCACTAGTTAACTAGTGCGCATTTATCTCTACCACAAGTTAACTAGTGTGCACATTTTGACCCTCACTAGTTAACTAGTGAGACAAATACCTTCAAGTAGCTGACTGCTATGCATTTCTGCTTTTACTAGTTAACTAGTGAGCAGTTTTTGTGTCAACTAGTTAACTACTGAAGCCTAAATGTGTTCACTAGTTAACTAGTGCGCATTTCTGCTGTCACTAGTTAACTAGTGGGCACATTTTCACCCTCGATATTTAACTAGTTGACACAAACATGTCTAACTAGTTAACTAGTGGACAGAAATGGCTTACATGTTCATGACAATTCTGGCTGATATCCTGATATCAGAATAAATGCTCATTTGGCTTGCCATACGCCTCCCCCCGAGAGGCTCCCAGTCGGGGAGAGGAGGAGATGCGCGCAAATATTAGATAAAACGTATAATTGCCAGCAGGTCTGGTCTTTGCTGACTGATCACTTGTCTGCTAATGACTGACTCTGATTATGAAGCAGAATATTGACTCTGATGAAGAAATTCACTCATCCAGCCGGGAAGATTGGCGCTGCTGCAGCGTCAGACAGCTGGTGCTGCACGAGAGGTGTGTGGAGTTTACAAGTTCCAAACGTTGGGTTTGATGTTGGTTTAACCTTCTCTGGGACGTGATGGATGTAGAAACGATGGTAAAACGCCGCTAACGTGACAGACGTAGCGACTATGTAAAAAAAAAAAGCTGTAAAAAAGAGGCAGAGGCAGATGCGTTGTATGGAAGTCAAGTGTGCCACATAATCATAAAAAAAGTAAAATATAAAATTTAAAAAGAGATTTATATATTTATATATAAATTAGAACTTTCCAAATATAATTAAAAGTTCTAAATATTGCAAAAATACGAAGGAACATCTGTTGGTCAGGCTGAAAAGTTTGGGAACCACTGCTCTAAGTGATAAGTGAATATTGTTTCTTATTATATTTTATGTGCAGTTTTTTAGGGCTTTTATGTTTTCTGTAGAGATTGGTATGCTGAAAATCATTTAATGTTTTGCATAAAGCATGAGGTTTTGGTTAGTAATGGATTGGAAGAATAACAAATGACTGAATTAAATAGTGGGGCGTGTCTGTCAGTGCGCCCCAGGGCAGCTGTGGCTACATCGTAGCTCATCACCATCAGTGTGTGAATGTGTGTGAATGGATGAATGATACACTGTAGTGTAAAGCGCTTTGGAGTCCTTAAGCTTGGTTTATGCTTGACGCATTCACTTTCCGCGCGGTGATGCGGCTCGCGGATGGAACGCGCTTCACAACTCGCAGCGTTTATGGTTCATGTGGCTTGTCTCTGCGGTGAGCCAATATTCTCCTAAACTGAACGGGGCAGCATGGAGCTCTACAGCTTGCATCCAACACTACACCATAGTAGAAGTAGAAATCACTGTTTACAACATGGCATTTCAGCATTTTTAACAGCGTTCTCGTCTTTTCCGACAGTGCGAGCTATTTCTCTCCAAGAATTATTAACAACATGTTGATCACGGTGATCTCTGAGAGCTGAATCATACAAATGTCTGTATTTACGAACCTCTGCCGTGCCGGTCCGCCATGTTTTTCCGCGTCCGACCGTCCGCGTGGTTAGAAATTTTCCGAGGTGCGCGTTGCGGAAATCTTGGGCCGTGCGGAGACGCGGTGGAGGGGCGTGGTTGTTAAAATGACGCAAAATGACGCAACTTTTCCGCGCGGAGCCGTGCGGACCTCGCGGACGCGTCAAGCATAAACCAACCTTTACTCTGAGAGGCGCTATACAAGTGCGGACCATTTATCATTTATAGTGTTGATCAGGCAGAGCTTTGTTGCCAGCGTTCCACTGCACAATGGCTTCAAACACGTATTTAAAAGTGTTAGTTTTTACGTAAACCATTGGATGAAATTACACAAACTGACTGAGCTCTAGTTAAGGCGCTTGCAATAGTGTGTGTGTGTGTGTGTGTGTGTGTGTGTGTGTGTGTGTGTGTGTGTGTGTGTGTGTGTGTGTGTGTGTGTGTGTGTGTGTGTGTGTGTGTGTGTGTGTGTGTGTGTGTGTGTGTGTGTGCGTGCGTGCGTGTGTTTGGGGGAGGGTACATTGGAACTTTGTCCCCCCCAGTTTGAAAATCCTAGCTGCGCCCCTGGAGTTACCCACATCTTTAGCTGCATTTCTCATTCCATGGATGCACCAGTTTGACTTCATAGTAAAGGTGGCCAATCAGACTTTCTGACTAGGGGTGGGAATTGGTAATTTTTTATCATTATCAAAGGCATTGTCCATTCAGTCTATCGATCCAATTCCTTATCACTTCTGAGTAGTTCAATAGGTGACATAAAACTACTAGCATACGGCCTCCTGCATTATAACTGTCGGTTTATTCATGATAAACAATCATTTTTTCCTGTCTCAGTTGGAAACGTCTTTCCAAATGTTCTCCTTTACGCTCCCTGTGAAGGCAGAGTCATCTTCTTGTTTGGTGCAGTGTTGCTGAAGCTTTTGCAGAGTGGGAACAATCTCACCACAGATCGGACTTTAGTCGCTGGAGTCTGCTAGTGTGGAGATGTGTGTATAAGGTAGATGACGCTAACACGATAGGTAGTGTTAGTTGATAGGTTATCTGCAGTATTAACAGGAGAGGACATGCGAATGTCACCGCTGCTGCTGCTTTGAAACTCACTAGTCCAGAGCGGGTCAGAACACCTCATTAACTCCAAGTTATCGCGTATTTTGTGCCCAAAGGATTTTCTTTCCCCTGATGAAATATCTACTATGCAATTATTGCAAGTTACCCTGTTGTCATCCTTTCTTGTAAAGTATAACCGAACTTTTGAGCATTTGTGCCGCTTAGACGCCATGTTTCCTGCTTCCGTAAGCCACGCAACATGCGTGGTGACATCATTTGCGCCGAATGGAATTGATAAGAGGAATCATTTGCAAAAGTGCCGAACGATTACTAAGAATTGAAACAATAGGACCCGGTTCACGACAAGAACCGGTTTTGGATTCCCAACGCTATTTGCAGTCTGTTGCTGTCGTTGTGTCCTTGGGCAAGACACTTAACCCACGTTGCCTGCTGGTGGTGGTCGGAGGGACTGGTGGCGCCAGTGCTCGGCAGCCTCGCCTCTGTCAGTGCGCCCCAGGGCAGCTGTGGCTACATCGTAGCTCATCCCCACCAGTGTGTGAATTTGTGTGTGAATGGGTGAATGACTGATTATGTTGTAAAGTGCCTTGGGGGGTTCCAGGACTCTAAGGCGCTTTATCAAATACAGACCATTTACCATTTTACCATTTACCATTTCTGACAATATAAGATTTATGTCCAATGAGGCATTGTCGTTACAAATAAATTAATTGTCAAACACATTCCTTCTTTTTTGTGTTAAAATTCGTTTCAGCTTGCTATGCGTTTCCCAAATCCTGCAGGAAAACAACTACTTTACTTTAACAACATCTTTAAACTTATTGAGCTAAGACCGTTAGCATTGGCATTCTCTGTCAGTTCAGATTGGAATGCATTATGGTCTGTTCTCGCCAATCTAACGTACACTAGCTGTATTATTACTCTTGACGGGTTTATGGGGCATTGTAGAATCAGTGAGAAGTTACGGTGAAAGATTTCAACACTACTACAAATTAGACTCATAAAATACTGCACTATATAGTGAACAAGTAAAGAAGTCTTACTCTCTTGCAAGGAGTTTAATCTAGTCAAGACAATAAAATGGTTTTATAATGTTTAAAATGTGCAGGAGTTTGGCTTAGCATTTTTAAAGGCTGCATTAAAAGACCAAGAAAGGATAGAGCGGTTGAAAATCCCACCAAATACAGACATGAGAGCTAAAGAAACAAGTGAGAACATAAAGGTTATTTTACTTTGTTTCTCTTTTATTTTGTTTACCTCTTCCCCGGTGGGTTCTCTGGACTTGACTGGTCCACTTTAGGGGCATATATAGAGAAAGCAGGTGGCTTAGATTTTTCTTGGAATGGTTTGTGTCTGCTCAGTCGCTCAGAAGGTAAAGTCAACACATCTCAGCTCCTTGCAGCCCCCTTCATCCCATGCCCCGGCATTCCTCTCCTCTGAATGACAGTAAATGGAGCGCTCGCTGGTGTTTTTTCAGCCCTGTGTGAGTGTAAAAGATGTGCCACGGTTGTCCCAGTCCATGGATTTGTGTGTGTCAAACGCTTACAGGACGTCGTGTCAGGAACTTCCTTCTCAATCAACAAAAAGGCAAAGAAAA
Organism: Nothobranchius furzeri; assembly: GCF_043380555.1. Classification (NCBI taxonomy): domain Eukaryota; kingdom Metazoa; phylum Chordata; class Actinopteri; order Cyprinodontiformes; family Nothobranchiidae; genus Nothobranchius; species Nothobranchius furzeri. The sequence continues at coordinate 76,346,874 of NC_091747.1, read as the reverse complement.
GCGTGGGGAATTTTTCATGGGTGACTTCACACAGGAGATGTGTGGGAAAACCAACAAATGTGGTGGTTCTGATATTTTCTTTCCCCTCTTGTTAAGTTCAAAGAAAGTACTGGCATGCATGAAGCCGGTGTTCATTTATTGACAATGCAGAGCCAAATTCAGTAGAGAGGATAAGTAGACTCCGAGATGTTGGAAGGAGGGTTCACGGTGCCCAGATGCCTGGTGAACTTGTGATCAGTGGGATTTTCCAGCTTTGTCTGCCTGTGTTATAAAAAAAAACCAAGGTACTGCTGTTTCCCTCCCTGCCTCTGATGGTCGGGGCCCGGTTCACGAGACCCCATTGTCTCCCCTACGTCTGCGGTCTCTGCCCATCTTCTGTTCTGTCTTTCATTCTAGGCCAAGTCATCCAATGGTTGACTGTCTTTGTTGGAGTCGTTATGTGTCTGCACACATATGTACATACGTATGAACATGTCTTTTTTCAGGGAGGGGGTGGTGAGTTTTATTTTTGTTATTGCTGGTGCAGACTCAAGTGTGGTTCACATATGTGAGCTGAGACAGTGTGGGGCCTTGTGGTTTCCTGAACCCCGACTCTTGATTTTCTTCTCGTATTCATCTTATTATATTCCCTCTTGCGTTCCCTACCGTGGTCCCGAACCCTCGAAGTCGCCCCTGCTTTGTTTATCCAATTTAAGATGTCTGACTGAATTTCCGGAGGCCAGCCTAGTTCACCCGACCTTCCAGTTTCGCTTGTCCGGCCTGACAGAGGAATACCAGTTCTAGTGCTGAATGAATTTCTCCTTGAATTTGTGTGAAGTTTCTTTTTAAATTTTCTGTCCTTCCTTTGATTCATATTTCCTTTGAGTGGGATGTCATCTCACCAGTATAACATCCTAAGTTTTGCGCTTAAAAATAGAACATGCCTATTTTTCATGGATAAAATTTGCAACATTTCTGTGTTTTGTATGTGTTTGGTTTCCAGCGTCTGGCCAGTGCCAAGGCTCACACATCACGGTTCGTCAGTGCCAATCTGCCATGCAACAAGTTCAAGAACCGGCTGGTGAACATCATGCCCTACGAGACGACACGCGTGTGTCTGCAGCCAATCAGAGGAGTGGAAGGATCTGACTACATCAATGCCAGCTTCATTGATGGATACAGGTTAGAGCTGAACATTAGCAGCTATGATTAGTTATTAATAGATCTGGTGGAGGTTTTAATGCCTGTATCGGGCCCTTGTCCCTGCAGGCAGCAGCGGGCGTATATAGCAACTCAAGGTCCTCTAGCAGAGACCACAGAGGACTACTGGAGAATGCTGTGGGAACACAACTCCACCATAGTCGTCATGCTGACCAAGCTGAGAGAAATGGGACGGGTATGGTGAAACACACACACACACACACACTTAGTCAAAGGAATTATAAAACCAGGTTTTTACTAAGTTGGCATTCAAATGTACAAATCAGATTTTTGTTTTGTGGAGGTCAAAGACCAAGATTAGCTCAATTGTTTCCTCTTGAGCCTAAGCCTCTCTATTGCAGATGTTTTTTACAGTAAAGTGAGATGTTCTTTGTAGTTTTGTAAGAATTTGTAACTTTAACTCAATCAACCTAAATGATTTCTGTGCATTACCTAAATAATCCCTTTATTTTAAAATAATATGTTAAACAGTGTTGGTGGTTTGGAGAAGGGTACAAAGTTGCTGGCAGCGTTCAGCTCAGCAGCAGACAAACGGGTGAAAACCAAAGAGTTTTATGAAGAATAAAGTAAAAACGAAATTCTTCTTGTAACAAATCCAGCTGGACAAGAACAGACTGGCCACCCCTGCACAGGTCGGCAGGACAGAGACACAGACTGAGAAACGGAGGACTAGATTTACTGGCAGGTTGAGAGAATGAGTGATTACCAAAAAAACAGCTGAGTGTGGCAGAGCAAACCAGAGAAAAACCAAAAAACAGGGAATCAGAGTTAAGTTTCAATGTGAAACTAATAACTATACACTGAACTTGTTTACAAAAACGCAGAATTGTGCCAAGTCAAATGACACGACAACTTCAGGGTGATTAGATGTAGCGGTTACAGATACAGGACTGTATGTTTATGACCTTTAGCTTTAGCCTTTAGCTGACTAATAGATCACAGTCTGTCAGACTCGGGCCACACTAGTCCAGCACCATCACACTCAGCACCGGGGCTCCACAAGGATGTGTTTCGAGTCCACTCCTGTTTACAATCTACTCATCCGACTGCTCCCCTTTCCATCTCTCAAACACCATTATAAAGTTTGCGGATGATACCACCGTGGTCGGACTCATCTCGAAGGAGGATGAGACGGACCACAGAGATGAGGTCGACAGACTGACAGAGTGGTGTTCAGTTAATAACCTCCAACTGAACACCACGAAAACTAAAGAAATTATCTTCGACTTCAGGAAGGGCAGAGCAGACCCGGCCCCACTGTACATTCATGGAAACTGTGTGGAGAGGGTGCACTCCATGAGGTTTCTGGGCGTGCAGATCTCTGACGATCTCTCCTGGACCGCAAATACCACGGCAGTGGTAAAAAAAAGGCCCAGCAGCGTCTCCACTTTCTGAGAGTGCTCAGGAGGAACAACCTGGAGGAGAGGCTGCTGGTGACTTTCTACAGAGCCACCATAGAAAGCATCATAACGTACAGCATAACAGCATGGTACGCAGGGTGCTCAGCTGTAGACAGGAAAGTACTGCAGAGGGTCATCAACACTGCCCAGAAGATCACTGGCTGCTCTCTGTCCAGCCTGGAGGTCATTGCAAACTCTTGGTACCTCAGCAGAGCGAGTAATGTCATCAAGGACCAGTCTCACCCCAGCAATCAAGTCTTTCAACTATTACCATCAGGTCGACGGTACAGGTCACATAAAACCAGGTCAAACAGATTCAGGGATAGCTTCTTTCCCAGGGCGATCTCTATAGTAAATAAGCATAAAACAATTAAACCTGCTTAGCGACTTGTCAAGGTCACCATCAACTATTATGCTGCTATTCTAATGCCATTTTATACATAATATTTTAGCTGCTATTCCGTATATATTGTACTTACCATTGTTTTGTTTTAGGGGACCTTTTATATTTGTAAATATTATTGTATTGTGCACCAAGGGAGTGGCACTCCAATTTCGTTGTATCCTGTACAATGACAATAAAGGCTATTATTATTATTATTACTAGCTAATGTTGACATAAAGCTGTATTAGGTTTCACCTTCAGATCAGCCTTTAAAATATAAAAGACAGTTTATTTTACAAAAGGGAAGCACCTTTTGATCACAGACTTTATAAAATGACGTTTTTCAGGTGAAATGTTTCAGGATTAAACATTTAAAGCCAACATGAACAATGCTAGGTATTAAAAGTTTTCATCACAGAGGAATTGTTGCAATGAAGAAGCCTAAATTCGTACCTCTGGAAATCCAAATCCCTCAAGCATGAGGTAGAGTTCTAATAAAGGTCTTTGTCCTGTCTGCTACAGGAGAAGTGTCACCAGTACTGGCCTGCAGAGCGCTCAGCCAGGTACCAGTACTTTGTGGTGGATCCAATGGCTGAATACAACATGCCTCAGTACATCCTCCGAGAGTTCAAAGTGACCGATGCCAGAGTGAGTCGTCAGCTTACTCCTGTGTTTGAATTCATGTAGAAATAAAACAAAATACCAATCTGACTTCACGTCTTCAGGACGGCCAGTCACGGACAGTTCGTCAGTTCCAGTTCACTGATTGGCCAGAGCAAGGCGTGCCAAAATCAGGGGAAGGATTCATTGATTTTATCGGCCAAGTGCACAAAACTAAAGAGCAGTTTGGCCAGGACGGGCCCATTTCTGTGCACTGCAGGTATGTCTAATGTCTCCTTAAAACACCTCAGCACTTCATAGATTATTTATAGTGAGGGTTTATAAAGTGGAGTGACTGATGGGATGAAAGCATCATCTGGGACTGTCCAACACCATCAAAATACTTTCATCCTATCTAGCTCAGGCATCCAGTCATTCTAAAGGCTGACCCTGAGAGACAAAACACTTAACTTAGAATAACTGAGACGAAGTGGAAACCCGTACTGTTGTCTGACCCATTGAAATTAAATTTGACTTTTTTATTTATTTGTAAATAACTTCCTCTTTGTGGAAGGAAACGCCGGCTAAATGCCAGCATCCTCGAAGCTGAGGGATTTCATGATGAATGTGTAACTTGCATTTGTGGACGCGTCCAGTTCATTACTTTCACCTAGATGGTTGTGTTTTTGAAAAACTGAATCCAGTAAGATGATGCCGAACTGTGCAACAGCAGAGTCTGGGTGCTAAAGTGGCCCGCTTGCAGTTCAGGCGACTAATTAATAAAACGTAAGATCCTCATCAAGAAAGACTCTGCACAAGAACTAAAAATGGTATCTAGTTAAGGATGAGCACATTCATAAAGCACACACACACAACTTCTGGATGTGTTTTCTTCCTGAATCAGAACTCAGCTGGACATCTGAAGCAAACGCCTCATGTTTGTCACCATAATTCAATTCAATTCAATTTTATTTATATAGCGCCAAATCACGACAAGAGTCGTCTCAAGGCACTTCACATTATAAACATTCCAATTCAGGACAGTTCATTAAGCCAATCAGAAATAATGTTTCCTATATAAGAAACCCAGCAAATTGCATCAAGTCATTGACTAGTATGAGCAATCCTCATACTAAGCAAGCATGCAGCGACAGTGGAGAGGAAAACTCCCTTTTAACAGGAAGAAACCTCCAGAGAATCCTGGCTCAGTATAAGCAGCCATCCTCCACGACTCACTGGGGATGGAGAAGACAGAGCAGACACACACACACGCGCGCGCGCGCACACACACACACACACACGCACACACACAAAGACAAGTAATGTAACAACATATGAAAGTCACTCAGAAGAAAAAGGAGCAAGATTTGTATTTTTGTTTCCGAAATGTGAAGCGTGACGCTGTAATTTCTTTAGCTGTAGTAAAAAAAGACATCTGGCAACAACGCAAACATCTTTTTTTTTTTTTTTTTTGCAGAAAGGCTTTTAGCGCCTCTACTTGTTGTTTTAAAGACATTCAAGTCATTTAGACCAGAGGAAAGAGCCGCAGCGAACTCCACTTCAGTCGCCATGTTCGACAAACTCGGCGTTGTGGTGTGTGACGTACGCTACTCAGCGCTGATTGGCTCGGTTAGAATTCTCAGGGGGTGGGGCTATTTGAATAGGAGAGTTCCCAGAGCCTTTCTCTGTGCAGAATTAAACAGAGGAGGAGTCTGGCAGGCCAGGCTAACGAATTTGAGCCTGAAGATATTAAACCTGTTGTGTTCCTGAGCCTGACTGTTTTTATTCGAGGTTTTTAAATGGTTTTAAAAAAGGCCTGACCCTAATGGGCTCGACACACGGGAGGCGACAAACGACCGCGATCAGCGAAATTTGTCACCGTCCCTTTTATTACCTGACACACGGGAGGCGATCCGCGGCCAGCGGCAAAGCCGTCTACGCGTTCTGTTCCATGGCGAAATCGAAACTTCCGTTTTGCTTGCCTGTGTCAGGTTGGAGAGAATTAAGGTTATTTAAGCGGTTCAGAGATAATAAAGTGATAGATATGATGTTTCACAAGGTGCTGCTAGAGTTATGTGAAATTTTACTTCTGATTTTACTATAAATCATAATAATAATCAACTTCTCCATGTTTGCTCGGAGATGTACGGAGCATCCTGTCCGCTCATTGGTCAGTGAATGAAACCTTCGTTGATTGGTCCTCGTCCGAGCGACAGCGATGAAAAGTTGAAAATATTTCAACTTTCTGGGATCGCGTCGCTGGGTCGCCTGTGCACGACACGTGCACGAGCACAAAATTTCACACGCACGTTTTTCGCGTTTCGCTTGGTAGGAGGGAGACCCGCGATTATCGCTTTGTCGCGCACGTCTCATTGAAAATGAATGGAGGAGAGGCGATGTCGCCTCCCGTGTGTCGAGCCCATAACCCCCCAAGACGCTTTACAACACAATCAGTCATTCACCCATTCACACACATTGTAGCCACATCTGCCCTGTGCATGGCGAGTCACTTAACCCACCTTGCCTGCTGGTGGGTTAAGTGTCTTGCCCAAGGACACAACAGCAGCAACAGACTGAGCAGGACTCGAACCTGCAACCTTCCAATTATGGGTGAGCTCTTAACTCCTGTGCCACCGTCGCCCCGTCGCCCTTTAGGTGTGTTTTAACAGGTCAATAAAAATATGTCATTCTGAAGGGTGGTCTTTAGTTCTGCAGAAGCTTGTACCGCCATTACCTTTCACCCATCCTTCACAATAAGAGCCTCAAACTCACAAAAGCATTGTCATCCAGACCAATTTCTTATATTTGCTGTTGTCTGCTAAAACTGAGTACAGCCTAAACCAGTATTTGGTTTTCCAGATTTAACCCACAGCATTCGTGATAAAATAACTTCTTATAAAACCCTTTTTTTATTTATTTGCTCTACTTTTCTCAGTATCTTGACTTTTTCTCTTGTAGTATTTTGCCTTCATCACAGTTTATCACATTTCACTTTGAAGTTGGAGAAAATCTTCCTTGTTACTGTTTTTTTTTCTCAAAGTGACCCTTCTATACCATCTTACAAAGCTGAAACAAATGTGACGCGTTTCAGTGAACCGTGGCGGCTGTACGCGCAAAACTCAGCTGTTTCTTCCACAAAATCATGCCATAAAAAAGCCTAATATTCTCTCAGGTTCAGCATTTAATGTGTTTAATAATTATATTAGAATAACATGTTCTAAAAGCGGGCCTAGGCTCTAAATACTCGACTCTCAAATCTTTTTACCCCCATCAGTGCTGGAGTGGGGCGGACTGGTGTGTTCATCACCCTCAGTATCGTCCTGGAGAGGATGCGGTACGAGGGCGTTGTGGACATCTTCCAGACGGTGAAGATGCTGCGCACTCAGAGACCTGCCACCGTTCAGACAGAGGTGAGCGTCTTTACTTGTATACAGCTCAGTTTATCTTAAAAAGCACTTACCTACATTTTCTTCTTTATGACGTTTGTTTCTGTCACTAACTGGATTTCTTCTGTGCTCCCCGCCAGGACCAGTACCAGTTCTGCTACCGGGCCAGTCTGGAGTACTTGGGAAGCTTTGATCACTATGCAACATAAAGCCAGTTGCTGTCTGTCACGCCACGTTCAGCCGAGTGCTCCCCTTTTTTTGTAGTCTCTCTCACACACACACACACACACACACACATCCACAAAAACACACAACCTGAATAAGCGCGCCTGGCTGGAGAGTGTGCGTGAAGACGTTGCCACCACATCGGAGAATTAAGGGAGGACATCTGCTTATCCCGTATCCAGAAAAACAGCACTTCTAACTGAGCCATAGCAACCCGCTTGATGAGGGGGTGTCTCCTTCCACCTTCAGCCCAAACAAAAACATACGTCGGGGGGGTCGAGTTTGAAGCAGCAGCTTCAAACCACTGCTCCAAACAGAATACTTGATGAAAAAAGGATTGTTTTTATTTGTTCTCAGTGCTTCTGCGAGCACCCAGATAGCTTTGTGTTGTTTTGGTGTGGAACTCTCACCTTGTCCACCACCAGTGTAGCATCACCAAACTACAACACAGAACCAACGCTACGGTATTTTGATTTGCTCACGGGGAAACTCTGATGATCCCATCAGAAGGTTCGTCACGTGGAAGTCTACCAGTCCATCTATGGAGGCCTTGTAGACTGAAGGAACTGAGACTTTGAAGCACAGAGAGACTGAAAACACGGAGCACACAAGATTAAAAGACAAAAAAACACATATTTAAAAAGAAAAGCACCATTTTTGTTTCTCTTTGATTTCTTTCGGAAACAGACTTTTGTTTCCTCTGAATGAGCAGAGGACATGTCTACCACATGGTAACAAGCACCAACAGTTAGACCTTATGCTTTGCCGTCTAAAATAAGGGAAGTGCACGAGGTTCAAAATGCACACCACAAAGTAAAACATTACTTTAATTTTTTAGAAAGAGATATGACTATATTGTTTTTTAAAAAACGTGCGTGTTCCCGTTGGCACATTCTGTTGTTTTCTAATGGTTTTGTCCCCACTGACTACAAAGGCAAGGTTGTATCTCGATTTCTGTGTAATCCAATGAGCTGTAGCCATTTTTAAAAGTGTACAATCAAATCAAACATGGAAAATGTTCACAATTCTGCAACAGAAGCCACCGTTTGTTGAGTGTCACTCTCATGTTTGCAGCACCCTGTTGTTGTTCTAAAGAAGCTCACACACGCGGGGTGTCCCTGTCTCCGTGGCGTCGGAGACGTGAAGACGGAGCGTTCCCGGTGTCGCAACAAGTTGTTCTGTGGAGAGAACCAGACAGACACAAGTGCAGAAAACATGCACAGGAAAAAACAAGTATTTATGTGTCAAAATAAGCTTCACAAGGATTCCTAAAGAGAGGGGTGTAGAAAAGGGTGGCAGCGTTGAGGAGGGGACAAATTTCTCACTGGAATGCTCACCTTAGACTTTTCTCTCTGTCCAATTCAGTGTGCAATAAGTAGATCTGTTCTATATTTTTGTGTCCAAGTCACTAACTGCAGTTTTACGCCATGAGTAAAATGAGAATGAAATCGATGTTGGACGTTTCTTTGGTTCCCGCCACCATTCTCTGACCTCTGTCATCACGTCACAGATCCAGTAGATGATGTCATCATCCTCCCGTGGGTCACGGCGAGCTGAGAATGATTAAGTCATGTTTCAGACAGCATCTTTTGATTTTAGATTTCTAGTGCCTTATATTACACGCCTATTTTGATAACGTTAATGGCTTTTTGTGTGTTATTGAGTGTGTGCGAATGTGCGTTTTATGTGAAATTTGAATGTTCATGCTTTTTGTTCAAACGTATTTTGTGTTTTCTGGCTGTGAATTTTCCATCTGTGTGGGCTGGAGAGGTGCAGCCATTATTTCAACCCCGAACTTCATATCCCAGATAAAGCTCTGTAGAAAGCTGGACAGACAAAGAGTTTGAGCTTTTCCATCGTTTCTTTCACCTGCACGAGCTTTTTGTGTGTTTCAGTGTGCCTGACGTAAACTTTTGGCCACACACACACACACACCGAGCTCAGAGAAGTGCTTGGCTATGCACAAATCCTCACAGAGCTCGACGACAGTGGGTATTTTTGTTATTTTGAACAACAGGACTAAAGAGAAAAAAAAATAACGACACTATTGGATTGTGTAACCCACCTGAAACCAGTGAAACTCCCATTTGTGTCCCGTGGTTTTGGTTGGGTTTTTTGGGTCTAAACTCATGTATGTTCTCCAATAGTGACAAAGGCAAAGAGAAGTTCAGGTGCTACCAACACAACAGATGTAGTCATTTTTTTAATATGTCTCCATTAACTTTTGACCACATAAGTGATGGTCCACGGTTAGACACCATTTACCCAGTTTTTTGTATGCATGGTACCACTTTTGAGATGCCCCTTTGGTCACAGCGGTCATGGGAAGACTTGCACTTTCTCTCTTTGTACTATGCACTAATACTAGTATCTGTAAGAGCCCCCCCTCCCAAAAATAGGAGACTTACTTGAACTCATCGAAGATGGATCCTGTACTGCTCACATGGTTGTGTATATGTAAATACCACAGAACACAGAGAGTAAGTGAAATGCATATAGAAATGGATGACTATGTATGGATTAATTATAAAGCGTAGGGAGAGGTTTATCAGATATACGGAGAGAGATCTAACAAAAATGATGCACCTGAATCACAGTTTTATGGCACAGCAGTGTGTGCAATACACCACATTGTGGATTTGTGGTCCCACGAGCAAGAGGTTTCACAAAAGCGTGTTCTATTTTACCCCCAATGTATCATGTAGATGGATAAAACTGGAGTTTATAAATTGTATAAAAATGAAATTATGGTGTGTTACTTGGATCGGTTACCTCCAATTGGTCTGTACTTGTAAACTTTTTATTTTGTTTTGTTTTCGGATCTAAGTCAACAAGTGCTTTTATTTTTTTTTTTCCCCTTACGTTCGTATTCGAAGCGGGTGAAGATTAAAACAACAACAAAAAACAATGACAAAAAAAACAAAGTCTGTACGGATTTCTGTTCTTTATCGACACAGGTTTCATTTGTTACAAATAAACTCAAGTGAAATAATTATCTCTGTAATGTCTTTTCTAAGTAAAAATGTGTGATTTGTGAGCTTAGAAGGTATTTATTTGCTAAAGTTAAGGATGTAAATGCAAGTTTGAAGAAAGGCAGAGCTAAAGAATGTGGATGGAGCAGTCAGGGCTCAAAAAGAGCCTACTCTGGTTGTCCTGGCAGACCCAAACGTATTGTGAGGGTCTGGCAGAGTCTCCTGCATGTCAGAACTCTGGTAGAACTTTGAACACATCCCAGGGGAAGCAGGAACATTGAATCAGAACGGGCCGCGTTCCTGCCCAAAGTCAAAGCAGCTGACCAGGTGGTTGAATTCACTGGTGGACACTGGCAGTGATGGATGCTGTCAAGCTTTGTGGCCTGTGGGACGCCAGAGGCAGTTGATGGGCAACGGCAGTTCAAGCAGAATGTGGCTCAGGTGGTCACTGAGGCAAAACTTAGGAGTGGGAAGAGTTTCCTGAGGTTGTGGAATTGTGCTTCTGTAAAGCTTCAAGGCCTTTCTGATCCACCATCCAGCATCTCAGGAGGGGAAAGCCAACACTGTTTATTGGGTGGACGGTGCACTGCTGACCTCAACTCAGGATGTCGTGAGTTGGTGGGCAGACTTCTACAAAGACCTCCTCAGTCTTGCTGGCAGGTGTTCCAAGCTGCTTTCAAAAGACATCGCAGTGGGCAGAATTACCCTGATCTGCCACCACGGACCTTCAAATGAAGAACACGCCATAGTGCAACAGAGGGAATGTCATGATCACGTGTGGAATGTTTGCCAAGAAAAAGCTCCTTAGTGGAAGGGCCCCTGGTGTGGATGAGATTCGCTCTGGTGGTGGTCTCCGACTCTAAAAGGGGGGCCATTGGGTGTTACAGCTTAAGGGGGATCATTCTTGAATCCCCTTTCATGGTCTTTTCAAGGGTTCCAGAGAGGAGGGTCTAGTGTCTGCTTTCTGCAGATGATGTGGTCCAGTTGGCTTCATCTTCAACTTTTGCCAGAGCAGTTTGCAGCTTGGTGTGAAGCAGCAGATGAAAATCAGCACATTTAAATCTGAGGCCATGGTTTTGGGCCATAAAGGGGTAGAATGCCTCCTGTCCCATGGCCCAAGTGGAGAAGTTTAAGTATCTCTGGGTCTTGTTCATGAACAAGGGGCAAAAGGAAGCTCAACTGAGATTAGCAGCTTGGTGCTCCATCTAAATTCATGTGGACGATGTTCGGGTCTGTCAGAGAGAGCCAGCCAGAAGGTGAAGCTCCTGATTTACCAGCCAGTCTCCTTTCCAACCCTCATCTACGGTCATGAACTTTGGGTAGCGTCCAAAAGAACAAGATTGCCGATACAAGCAACCAAAGTTTTAATCTCCAGCATGTTTGGGATTTTACTTTGAGATACAATGTGAGAAACGTGGTCATCCAGAAGGGGCTCAGATTAAATCTGCTTCTCTTCTTCATTGAGAGGAGGCAGTTGATGTGGCTTGCCCATTTGATTAGGAAGCCTCCTGATATCTCCCTGGTGAGGTTTTCTGGACACGGCCAACCAGGAGGAGACCTAAAGGAAAACCCAGGGCACACTGGAGGGACTAGGTTTCTCAGCTGGTCTGGGAATGCCTTAAAACTCCCCTGAAGGAATTGGCCCAAGTGGTTAGAAAGGTCCGGACATCTCTGCTTAGGCTACAAACTGGAAAAATGGACAGATGGATGGAGCTGGAGCTCAAAAGGAGCCAACTCTGGCTTCTAGGGTTGGCAGCTTAATTTCACAATGTTGGTGTCCTTAAAGGGACTTTGCAGAGTTTAGAATTTGCCCCCTCAGGCCAAAAGAGTAACAGCAGCCTCAACAGCAGGCTCGTGCATGCTGTACGTGCACACTCCTTAACGAAAATAACAGCTGAGACAGTCCCGTGTGTGTGTGTGTGGTTGGGGGGGGGGGGCAGAGGACAGGAGAACGCGCAGCTAATTAATTAAATAATTTGGTTCTGTACCTTTCTCTTCAGCACAGCCGACAAAGGTTTAAGATGGGTCAGTCCTCCTGCATGCTCAGATCATTCCCTTCCCTTGCTTGAAAAATTGTTCCAAAATGAAAGTTGAACCCACATCTTTTTTATCTGTGAATTCAATGCCGTTCTGCGAGTCTCAAATAAAAATTTGGGCATCTTACTGTAAAAAAATATACCATTAATGTAAAATATAAACTCTAAATAAAATATGTTCTCATCCAGAATCAAACCCGGGTCTTCTGCACGAGAGTCCAACATCTTATAGGTAAGCTAAAGCACCTGTGATGACTTTTGTATCTGTAACATTTATATCCTTGATGACAGCTGAAACAACGTTCAAAGAACGGTTCGGAGCGAAAATGGCTAGTTTGTTGCTAATTTCCAGGAAATATTTAGAGGAAAGTAGCTAAGGGTCCTCAGAAATGTAGCTAGGTTCATCACTAGGCGTTAGGAACAGCGACAAAGTCGCTGAGTTGGCACTGCCTCTCTCTCTGCTGCTAAAGCTGCAGATAGCAAATGCTACGGGCTATGCCTGAGCGTGAACGCGCATGAAGCAGCCTGCTCGACCCGAGCATCTCTCTTTTTCTGTGATTTTACAGAAAAACAGGTAATCACAGTAAAAATGCCAGGGCTCATTCTACAGGACCAGGGCATTGCAGGATGCAGGAAACTTGAAGAAGAAATTTATCATTTCTATACATGTTTTGGCTGTCAAACTTCCATAATCAAGACATCCAACCCCAACCTAATCTGTTATCTATAAATGTTTAAATGTGCTGCAGTGTTTATGATGAGTGGTCTACAGCAATGATTCTCAAACTTTCAGCTCTCAGCTGATTCTGTGAAGTGCTTCAGTGGTTTTAGATTTAGAAAGAAAACTCAGAAACTTAAAGGAGTGATTGATTGAAAAAAAAGTCTTGATAATTTCTTAATATAACTGTTCACTCTGAGTTTTTCATGCAGACTGAACATGAAAATAGTCTCCTACACCTATCTCCTGCATTAGCTTCTGATAGAAAACAGACAGTGACATTCATGGATTCACCCATCTTGGCTCGTAACGGGGAAGGCTGTTGTTGGTTTAGCATCCAAGAAACAGCAAACAATGTCTCAGCTAGTAGAAGCTAACCCTTAGCATTAGCAACACCACCACATGGCAGAACTCCTTCAGGCGGGAGTTATTTGTGGAGATAAAACATCAGCGTTGCAGAGCAAACATAGTCAGTGGTGCTTTAGCCAGTCAGAGACGAGATGTCCAAATATCAGGAAAAAATGCGTTGTCTAAAGCTCAACTCTGATGTGGCATTCTGCTAGTTCCTGAAACAAAAGCGTCTAACCTTTTGTTTCCCCAAGAATGACTTTAAAGGCATTCATTCCTAGTAGAGACCACCGCAAATGTACTGATTAAATGATTGGTCCACACTTTTAAATATTAACAAACTAGTTGGAAATCAGCAGCTTTCATTGGTGCAATTTAAAATGCCTGGATATTATTCTATCTGTCTACACCTGCTTGATCTTCCTCAGGGTCACAGGGAGCCTGTCCCCATCTCCAGGAGTCCTTTATGGGCCATTCCCATCTGTACCGGGTCGGCCCGGGCCGGGTAGCGTAGGTTGTTTACATATCTGGGTGGCCTGGTATTTTTCCGGGCCAACCAAGGCTCATTCTCAACCCTCTTCTCGAGGGAGTCTGCTTCAGGCCGACCAGGGCCGACACACCCACTGCTGACAGCAAATTCACACCTTCCATTAGAGCAAGCCTCTGATTGGTGGGTAGAATCAGCCCATTCACACCTTCCATTAGAGCAAGCCTCTGATTGGTGGGTAGAATCAGCCCACATGGGCTTAAGACAAGGATGTGTGGAATCAACCGGGCCAGGCTGGGGCCGACTGGGGCTACCCGGCCCGGGCCGACCCGGTACAGATGGAAATGGCCCAAAAGACAAAGCAGGCTGAACTCTGGACAGGTCCCCTTTCAATCACGGGGCCACATTAAGGCAAACAATGCTGTGCTAACTGAGTCCAATATTAAATTATTTACTCTAACGGGATAGATTTTGGACTGTAGGACGACACTCAAAAATCAGCGCTGTAGCATCACGGAAGGTCCTCTGATTTGTGGCAAAGGTCACATTTACCCAGCTGGGTCAAGCTGGGTCAAACAGTACTTTTAAATCAACAGATTAACCAAGGAGCCATGATGTCTGGAAGAACATATCACCATATCTGCTGCCGTTCCGTCCCAGAAGAAGGACACCTCAAGTTCACGATGATAATTAAATAATAATAATAATAAACTCTTTGATTTTATTACTGTTTATTATGATCATCATAAATGATCACTTGGTTCAGTTTAAAGGTATTTTAATTACATGAAATGAATTATTATGCTTTGGGTATAATAATGATTAATTATGATTATGGTTGATGACAGTAATGTGTTCAGCAAAGAAGGTCACTTCCACCTTATCCATCTAACACAGAGTTCATCTAAACAATAACTGCCAACACATGTTTTTGACGCATGACCAAAGCTTTCTTGCTGAGAGAGTGGGAGTGTCCTGAGAGCTTTGTAAACTAACCATCACCAGCTTCAAGTCAGTTCTTGAACCAACATCATCCTGAGGAAACGGGATGGCCGCCCTGACCCTCTGCCAAGCTGTTCTGTCACGCCGACAAGAATAGCTACGAATAAACGAAACTGTAACCAGCTGACGAAAAACTCCTTACAGAGTTATTGACTTCTGAGTTAAGATGAGAAACGTCTAACAGTTAAGCCAAACGCTCGACACTGTGTACCCGGCGACATCTCTGGACCAGAGGATCGGTTCACTCGCGTCTTCTCTGCCGGACCGAGTACCCTGGATTAAACACCATCCTCCTGACCTCCGGATCCACAAGAGGGTCTCCTGTTTGGGTGAGGTAGCACACAGGAATGTGTTTGATGCTGTTTTCTTCAAGTAAATAACTCAGTTAGCCGCAAAACATCATTTCCATCCGGAACGCTTTTCTCTCTCTGAAAGAAATCTTCTGAGAATTCCATTCACGCATCCAAACTCGTATTTCCAATTTAGCTTTCACCCAGCCACAGATTTGCCTTTTAAAACAAGTTTAATATCAAAGCTGTTAAAAATTGTCATTAAATTGTCATCCATGAATTGTCATTTATAATTGTCATTCAAATCTTTAAGTTTAAAATTGTTAGTAATAAAATTTCTTCATTTTTAAACTTGCCTAATTACTGAAATGAAACACAGAAAGGTATACTATTTCTGGTTCTTGAAAAGCAAAGATGCCTAGCTTCTGATTCAAAATAAACTTTTGCTATTAAATTTCATTATCTAAATTAAACATTAATCCTTGGATTAAAAATAGACCAAGTGAATTGGTGTATGAGCTTCTATTGATTATATAAGTATCTTGGATATTTATACATGATATAAGCTCATATGCTAATATGCTCGATCATTCAGAATCTAACAACTGATAGCAAACAGTTTTGATTCTAGTATGTAATTATCTTACAGCGCTTTCATTGGCCACTAGAATATTTCAGCTCAGCCTGCAGCTCACGTGGGCACACGATGAGTTTTTACCCCCCGTGAGGCGGAAAATATCAAACCGGTCAGATATTCACCTCAGCGTCTCGTGAAGCAGAAAACTCTGAAAATCAGGCGCACACAGTGAGGTATCTGCTGAGCAAAAGGTCATTCCAGGCCGTTTGCTCAGCAGTTTGCTCTCGTGTGTGGCAGGCTTAAGGTCTGGATGTTAAAAATGAGCTGACAAGAGAAATTTTTGATGTTTTCCTTCCATAAAAGGCCTTGTGAGTTCATAATTCTGACACCAAAACAAGCCTTTTGCATTGTGATGGAATAATGTCCAACAGGCTGATAACACTCATAAAAAAACGATATTAGTGTTGGCGACACAAACATAATATTTATAGCATAGAGATAGTTCATTGCACAAATGTTCAATGGTGAGTTAGTAAGGTAAGAGCTGAGGGGGGAACAAAGTTGAGGTTGTTGGAGCTTGTTTCTACCGTTTCATTATTTAATTTTGTATTACCTGTACTTATTGTTAACTACTAGCCTAGAGGGCGGAAATAATCATCTGTGCCATTCAAAATTACCACATAGTACTCATCTTTTAAAAGTCATGGATGTTTACCCGTTGGAGGTAATGAAATAAAGAGTTGGATCACCAAAATTTAATAAAATTCCACAGCCCTCCTGGTTAAACTTTATTGCTTACACAAGTTTTGTCACCATAAGATTGGTCGCTGAATGAGGAGGACTCTGGAGTGCCGTAACCAGCTGTCATGTCTCGGCATAGCACTGTCAAAAAGTGCAGCGTCTGTAGCTTCCTGATGACAGAGAAACCACAGGACCAACAAGAGCTACGACACTTTGATAGATGTGATTTCATTTTGCTTCATTAAAACTCCAAGTTTACCGTAGGACAATATCTTGTGATCTCCTTTGGTTTTAATAAAGCCATCGATATTAAAAGACACCTAATTCAGCGTAGTTACAGGCACATGGAGTGTGCTGAGGCTGAGGAAGTCCTCAGTTTCATCTAAAAGCCTTTGGAAGGAGAAGACAGACATCACACAAAACATATAAATATGTTCACTATTACTGGGTGTAATGATCACAACTACAAAATGAACAGCTACAACCGGGTTTATTTACTCTATTTCTGTGAAATTAGATTTGTGCAAGGTAAATCGAACAAAATGTCAAGCATCAAACAATAAGAGTCTGACAGAAAACCGAAACCAACTTAAAGTCATTGTCACGTTACGACGAAAGTGTAGGGTTAATGAGATATGGGGGGGGGGGGGGGGTTGGGGGGGGGGTAATTATGACCAATAAGATGTGATGATTCTATATAAATATAGAATATCAACCTGATTGATCTTTGAATGTTTAACCAGAAGAATTTAGGATTCTTTGCTTATTCAGTGACCATAAACACACTTCATATTAATTCAGACAGAGTCAAGCATTTAATTAAAATAAACTTTATTTTCTAGACTAATTATAATACATGACAAGGTATGAATAACGATATGTGATGGATGAATATGTGTGGATGGAATGTGATGTGTGGTGATGGAATGTGATTTTTATCAGAACTTCTGTATCTGAAAGAAATTGTGAGTTCTGGGTGTAAAAGAATTTTGTCTGCTATGAACTAGAAAGTTGATTACTAATAAAAAGGCATCAGATGCAATCTTGTTGCGTCTGCGTACCATTTGGAGACTCTCCTTTGGATCCAAGATGTTGGGATGGTTGGGTGACCCCAAGGCATTGAGGGCAGTAGATTAACCGCAATGCGACCAGGTCAGCCCAGTCGTCTCCAGGTCACAACAGCATGAAGGTTGGTTGCGTCTAAGGATGGACTCTTAAGGAGTCGAAGCTGTGTCAGCTTTGCAGCGTGCAAAAAGGTTTTGACTGGATGTCAGGGAGGTGTTTCAAAGGCTGGTTCCAGATTGGCCACTCTGGTGTCAGCATTTCTCTGTATGTCTTGCACGTGTGGTAGAATTGACAATAAAACTGACTTTGACTTTGAATATCTCAAATATTTTAATACCAAAAGTCATTGCCGGCATAAGCTGAACGAGCTGAGTGTTTTGATACCAAAATTGTGTAAATAGGTGAATTCCAAAAAATGTACGGAAGCAGAACAATAAACTAACTAGCGAATTATAAAGAGAAACCGGATCACAAGACTTTATAAATCAATAATATTTATTATACATTTGCATTCCAACATCCCCGCCCATGAGACAAACACATTGTGTTCATTGGACCTGGAATTAAACTGACTTGTTTCTTGCCAAATAGTGAGACAAATCTGTTCACCTATGTAGGCCTATTTCATCTAGTTATCATACGGTCTTTCGTTTCCTTATTTAAAAAGCATCAAGCCACTGAAACTTTGCTCCTGACAAGAATGAGGCTGAATCTGCCTGAAAAGCTAAGGATATGACATCCTGACTTGGCCTCTGATTTTATTTGTGCCATCCTTTCATTGGATGAACATTTTCTCCACCACTAATTAGAGGATACATAACAATCCCCTGGTGCCCTTTCCTTTTGCTCCAGTGTTTTCCATCCAGCTGATTTTTGTGTTGGGATGTGTAATGAGCAGTCCAGCCTCACAGGGCTTCTTGCCTCACTCTCCGTTTAGTCTTGTTAAATCCAGATTAGGAAACAGATTCAGGCTGTCACTGGAGATGCCTGCTAGTGTTTGACTTGCCAATGTTAAATCAAAACAAATGATGTTCCAGTGAGTTCACGGGGTCCACTCCATAAAGAACAAGCTAGAACTGATGCATGCTGTGTTGCCCTCGTTGTTTTAATCAGACAATTTACATTTTGTAAATTTTTGTGACTTCTAATAGACAATCATGCTATATAAATCAATGCTTAAGTCATTCTTTATGCATTTTTTGGCTCAGAGTCAAGATCTGGCCAATATCATTCAGAAATATGCATAATTCTTTATATCCACACTAGTTAAGAGTAATTTGTTTTGGCTAATTTAAGTTTAGCTGAAACGGAGTGTCCTAGAATATAAAGCCACTTTTACCTTGTTTGAGTATAGGCAGCTCGGGGTGCCTAAAAGAGTAAAGAAAACGATTGTTCATTCAGCTCCTCTCCAGACAAAAATCACAAGGTAATAGAAGCCTGTGCCGTCTATAACGTAATAAAGGCGAGGGCAAAACAGTCTGAGAAAAGTTGGTTTAACACTCATAAGCAAGTCACGCCTCCTTAAACCTGCAACCCACTTCACCATTAGCAATACAGTATATACAGTGGTGTGAAAAACAATTTTCCCCTTCCTGATTTCTTATTCTTTTGCATGTTTGTCACACAAAATGTTTCTGATCAAACACATTTAACCATAAGTTAAAGATAACACAAGTAAACACAAAATGCAGTTTTGAAATGATGGTTTTTATTATTTAGGGAGAGAACAAAATCCAAACCTACATTGCCCTGTGTGAAAAAGTAATTGCCCCCTGAACCTAATAACAGCAATCAAGCGTTTGCGATAACTTGCTACGCGTCTTTTACAGAGCTATGGAGGAATTTTGGCCCACTCATCTTTGCAGAATTGTTGTAATTCAGCTTTATTTGAGGGTTTTCTAGCATGAACCACCTTTTTAAGGTCATGCCATAGCATTTCAATGGGATTCAGGTCAGGACTTTGACTAGGCCACTCCAAAGTCTTCATTTTGTTGTTCTTCAGCCATTCAGAGGTGGATTTGCTGGTGTGTTTTGGGTCATTGTCCTGCTGCAGCACCCAAGATCGCTTCAGCTTTAGTTGACGAACAGATGGCCAGACATTTGGTAGGATGTTTTGGTAGACAGTAGAATTCATGGTTCCATTTATCACAGCAAGCCTTCCAGTTCCTGAAGCAGCAAAACAATCCCAGACCATCACACTACCACCACCATGTTTTACTGTTGGTATGATGTTCTTTGTCTGAATTGCTGTGTTACTTCTACGCCAGATGTAACGGGACATTTGCCTTCCAAAATGTTCTACTTTTGTCTCATCAGTCCACGAGGTATTTTCCCACAAGTCTTGGCAATCATTGAGATGTTTCTTAGTAAAAGTGAGACGAGCCCTAATGTTCTTTTTGCTTAACGGTGGTTTGCGTCTTGGAAATCTGCCATGCAGGCCATTTTTGCCCAGTCTCTTTCTGATGGTGGAGTCGTGAACACTGACCTTAATTGAGGCAAGTGAGGCCTGCAGTTCTTTAGAAGTTGTCCTGGGGTCTTTTGTGACCTCTCGGATGAGTTGTCTCTGCGCTCTTGGGGTAATTTTGGTCGGCCGCCCACTCCTGGGAAGGTTCACCGCTGTTCCATGTTGTTGCCATTTGTGGATAATGGCTCTCACTGTGGTTCGCTGGAGTCCCAAAGCTTTCGAAATGGCTTTATAACCTTTACCAGACTGATAGATCTAAATTACTTTTGTTCTCATTTGTTCTTGAATTGCTTTGGATCTTGGCATGATGTCTAGCTTTTGAAGCGCTTTTGGTCTGCTTTTCTTCTTCTTCTTCTTTTGGTGTTTAACTGGCGGTTGGCAAACAACAAATGGTGCATTACCGCCACCAACTAGTGTGGAGTGTGGTCTGGAACAGCATTCTCAAAACAAAACCAAACAGGGAAAAAAATAATAATAATAAAAATAAAAATAATAAAATTAAAAAACCTCAAAGTCTCCCAAACACCCTTATCTCTTCAAAAACCGAAATAAAATCTGGCCATCAGCGTCAGCCTGAAGAAGCCGGCAGCCGTTGGCGAAACTGTAGCTACAAAACAGGTAAACAAAACTGTTTCTGTGTTTAAAAAGAACGAAAGCACTGAATGTTTGGTCGTGTAAACGCATACCGGGATATCCCCATCAAAGCGTGTGTTCTGTGCATGCTCTGTTCGCAAGGAATCTTGGTCTTTTGAGTAGCGAGACGTCTTGTATGCGCCAGAACACCGGAAGTAAACAACAAGTTGGGAGCAACATGGCGAGTCGCGGCACAGCTCCACACTTTTGGAGTGACGAAGAAACTAAAGCACAAACAAACGCAGTCGCTATCTCTTCCGAACTGGGAAACATGTTGTTGTTTTCAGGGATACTGGAACAAGAAGAACCGGAAGTGACGCATATTGCATCTGGACGTAGTCCATACATCCTGACGCTACCCCAACGTCCGCATTTAAATCGGGTTATGCAAGTTAGGGGTAACTCTTTCTATTTATGCTTGTAAACGGGTTATTCTGATCAACTCAGAAACCCGAATACCGACCTTAACCCGATCATAACCCGGATATTGGCTGCATGTAAACGTACTCAATGTTGGAGCAAAGGTGGCTCAGAGGTTAAGAATTTGCTCTTTAATTGGTGGGTTGCAGGTTTGAACCCAGGCTCCTACAGTCATGTCAGTCGTTGTGTCTTTGGGCAAGAAACTTCACTTTCCTTACCTACTGGTGGTGGTCGGAGGGGCCGGTGGTGCCTGTGTTTTGCATCCTCGCCTCTGTCAGCGCCTTGGGCTTCCCGGCAGGGTCACGGAAGGCGCTTTATAAATAAAGCTTTGATTGATTGATTGATTGATTGATCTGTCAGCATGCCCAAGGGCAGTTTCACCACCAGTGTAACCCCAACCCTGTATCAAAGTTATTAAACTCATCTGTAAGTTTGGCTTTCCTAATCTCCAGATGTCTCCTCCACAATTAGATATCTTCACTATGAAGGTCCCCACTTATTTACTCCACCATAATAGGTGGGATATTTTATCACAGCACATTCAGTTGGAGGTATGCATGCCAAGCTTGTTCAGCTTTGAAGACATGAAGATGTTTTGGTGAAGAAACAAAACGTGACATTGAGGCTCATAAGCCACTGCTCTGTCTTCATTCAGATCATTAAAGAGCAAAAGAGGCTGAACTGATCTTCCCTCAGTCTTACAAAATGAGCAGTTCTGGAGGTTTTGGGAGTAAAGCCGCTGTTCCTTTTCCTCGAAGGGAGCCCACTGAGATGTTTGAGGCTGACAAAGATGTGTCTCGGTCAACTCCCACTGGAGGTTATCCAGGTCCATCCTACTAGAAAGAGACCACAGGAGGGATTTTAAGTCCTTGGGATCCCTCCAGAAAGAGATCAAATGTGTTTCTGGGGGGAGTGATGCCTGGGTTCCCATGATAATGGCTTTAAATCATGACCCAATCTTGAATAAGTGATTTAGTAAAATAAACAAAATACCTAATTGGTAGCCTAGTGAACTAGACCAAAGTATTGCTTTGCAAAGTATATATTCACATACGGTTTGTCAGGCTACCCAATTAGAGGAGTAAAATGTGTTTTACTCTCACCAATAGAGAACTAACTTCAGGCAATCCTAGACAGCAGTGTGACGTAGCAGCTTCTGATGAGACCACACCTAAAGGTACAGCGCTCAGCATAAATGAGTACACCCCCTTTAAAAAGTGCAAATTTAATCAGTAGTTCAACGAACAAAAGAACAATTTCCAGAATGAAATTAAGGTTAATAATATAAATTACATCACTAAATCTTCAGTTTTACTAAAATTGGTTGAAGCAAAAATGATGAATACACCCCACAACATAAACTACTACATCTAGTAGTTTGTATGACCGCTGTGATTTTCAAGGACAGCACCAAGTCTTCTAGGCGTGGAATGAAGAAGGTGGCAACATATTGCAACATTTTTCTTTTTCCATTCTTCAAGAATAACGTCTTTCAGATGCTGGATGGAGAGTGATGCACAACTTGCTGCTTCAGAATTCCCCACAGGTGTTGGATTGGGTTCAGATCAGGGGACATACTTGGTCATTCAACAAACGACCAAGTGCATGCAGCATCTTCTCCTTCAGTATAGAGCAGTACATTGTTGAGTTCATGATACCATCGATTAAACGCAGCTCCCCAACACCAGCAGCACTCATGCAGCCCAACATAAGGACACCGCCACTATGCTACTAAAACTGAGCACGATTTTTACTCGTGAATTAAATTTGCATGAAGTGATCACTAAACAGTGTAAGGTAACCCGTATGCTTCACAGAAACACGACTCAGCACAAAAATGGTGGTGTTGCTTAACATTTTGCTCGTTTTTATGGCCTTTGTCACACACTGAACCAGGAAATGGCTGCAGGCAGTGAAACAAAGGCGAAAAACTCCGGAGCAATCAGTGACTCAGTGCCCCCCTAGCCAATCAGCGGCCAGCCCAACTCAGTCTTGCCAGGTACCTGAACGGAGCAGCGATTGAAAATGGGAGAGAAGAGGGAAAAAACAAACCATACCCATAGAAACTGTGGTCAAGCTGAGCTGCACCAGTCTGAGTTACTGAGTTGTGTTCCTGGAAAACTACCTTATACTTGGGGTGTACTCATTTTTGCAACACAGGCTTGAATTAATTTGTTAGGAAAATAATTTTTTTTATGTGTGAAAATTAAATTGTATTTGCAATCAATGGCCCACATTTGTGGGAGTATTTTGTAGTATGGTGTCTTATAGAAACGGTTGATTCTGAAAGGAAACTAAAGATTTTCTGACAAACGTAGTGGGGTGTACTCATTTTATAAGCACTATACATGGCACATAAAACTGCTTTTTGCAGATGATCCTGGTGACTTCATCAGAATATGATCTCCAGCTTTCACTGGAGCAGTTTGCAGCCTAGTGTGAAGCAGCTGGGACGAGAGTCAGCTCCTCTAAATCAGAGTCGAAAAAGGGTAGAATGCCTTCTCAAGGTAAGTGGAGGAGTTCAAGTATCTCGGGGTCTTGTTCACGAGTGAGGGAAAGCTGGATTGGGACATCAAATGTCAGATCAGTGCGGTGTCTGTAGTGATGTGGGCGTAGTACCAATTTGTCGTGGTGAAGAGAGGGTTGAGAAGTAACTAGCCAGAAGGCGAAGCTCTCGATTTACTGGTCAATCAAGCTCGATCGTCTGGAAGGGACTTGGAGTAGATCCGCTGCTCCTCCACATGGAGAAAAGCCAGTTGAGGTGGCTTGGGCATCTAGTTAGGATGCCTCCTAGAAGCCTTCCTGGTGAAGTTTTCCAGGCACGTCCAACCGGGAGGAGACCTAAAGGAAGACCCAGGACACGCTGCAAGGACTATGTTCCACGGAATGCCTTGGGATTCCTCGGGAGAGCTGGCCCAAGTGGCCGGGGAGAGGGAAGTCTGGGCCTCTCTGCTTAGGCTGCTGCCCCCGCAACCCGACTCCTGATAAGGATGGATGGATGGAAAACAAAGAACCATCAAGTTATAGCTTATGTCAAGTAGCATTCCCTTTGTAGGTCTATAAAACTGTCGGTGAGTTGTAAACAATACAGAAAAAAAATATTCCAAATTAAGTTCTTTTTCCAGAGACGATGGGAAATTTCAGAATCCCTGGAAAACAAAGCCACAAAACCGTTTATGGTTCTTAAAATTACCGATTTATTTTTTACTGATTGAATTTGAGTTAAATGACAATTCAATGAAAAAAAAATAAACTTGTAATTTTATATTTTTTCATACAGCAGTTAGCAATAGTTTTCAACTTCAGCAAAGCAAAAATAAATACAAATTTTAAATTATTTCAACATGGTTTCAATCAATAGAGCGACAGTAGCATTTCACGTTAATAGAGCACAAAATCCAATCCAAGGTTATGGCTTCCTGTCTGAATGTTTATGCAAAGGATTAAACCCATTACTTCTTTACTGGTTTCAGTGTCAAATTATATAATCCATAAATGTCCAACTTTAGCAATTAAAATCTGCTAAAATGCAGAAAGGAAGCCACTGTAGTGTCATTGGACTTATCCCAGCGGAAGCAGTTAGGAGACAGTGTTTAACATGCAATGAAAACATAAAAACAGGAAAATAATACAAGCAAAAAAAAAAAAAAGAAATAATCAAAATCAGTAACAGAAACGAAAAAATTTCCCAAAATATTCTACCATAAATGAGCTATTTAGAAAAATGTCACTTTTAAATCCTTCATGTACAAAGAAAGAATTAGTCATCTGAAAAAAGGTTACGTGACTATTCTGTCCTGTTCATTTTCCCTGATGGATGTGGGGCAGCATGCCCACTTTTCACCCACTCCAAAGGGGTGCGATCAGAATTCCTCTCCGGCCCGTCATGCCAACCACTCACCCAAACCAAAACCACTTGCTCCCTTTCAAAACCTTTCATCACTTCTTCTGATCTTTGCACAGGAAAGCTGTGTGGCCCATTGAAATGGAAGCAGATCCAAAAAACTTACAAGCACAACAAAACTCTCCTCAACATCCCCCGTTATTTCAGTGCATTCATTAGTCTTTGAGTTTCCTCCAAGTTTTCATTTCTCCTTGTGGCTGTGCTCCTCCCATGTGCCTTTGGCAGTTGTACGGAGGCCTGGCAGGGCCACATAGTCATTCTGAAAGCGTGAATTTGGAGTCCTCTGTCTTTTCCTCTCCCCCTGTGTGGTGAAGAAAGCATCCTGAAAACGCATACTTGATGCTGTTGACTAGAAAACAAAAACACAAGTAAACGCTGGTAAGTACAAAGAAAAAGTCCATCTTGTATCCAACTCTGGCTTCAAGTTGGCCCCCCAAGTCTAATACTTACAAGTCTACGCTTCACCTTTTTAGGGAGATCTTCATCTAAAGTGTAGACGTCTTCCCTTTTTGCCAGCACCTGAGAACCGTCTTCAAACTCCACCTGAGATCAAAGGAAAATATTTAAAATAATAAGTTTTCCCCTGCTTATTCACTGCATTCACCAGCTAAAAGTTGGACATGCACACAAACCCTTTTTTAAGTTGTGCTAGCCCCTTCACTCTAGGTTAGAAGATTGAAAAAATAAGTAAATCTAATCGGCTAGAACATGAATGTCACTGCAGGGCCTTTACTGCTGCAGTGGGCTCCATGTGTGTGTGTGTGATGGATCCATGGTGTGTCTGCAACCTCTAGCTCTGGAGCCACATGTAGCTCTTCAGACCACCTGAAGTGGCATCATGAAGTTTTGACCAATGATGCCTTCAGTTTAGTAACATTTATATTAAAGTTGGTAACAGAAAAGGGTTTCAACAGTTTTCCCCAAACGAGTTTAGAATTCATGCAGCAGTATGACCCTGCTGTCATGGCTTTTATCGACTCTTATGAAGAGTATATGCAGAGTCGGTCTTTGTTTTACTTTTTCAGGTCCTCCGTAATTCACTCACGTGCCATCGATCCGATTCTGCTCCAAATTCTGATATTCTATTCTTGCATAATCGATGACTGCAGTTAGTGAGAATTTGGGAGTTTCTTTTTATGCACCTGCCTCATGAAGATCAACCTCCAGTTTTAGTGGGACTATGGTCTGGGATATTCTTGAACATGAACCCAACCAACAAATTATTCTTGGATGTTTGAGAAGAATTCCTCTGGGAGGATCTTTAGTTACAATTGTTTCGTGATGTCTATGTTCTGAAGATAAACTGTGACTCCACCCCTGTGGCTAACCCCAAGATTCCACTACCTCCGCTCCGGTCTGCCCCCGCCTTCCTCAGCCGCTCGCTTCCGAACTCAATTTTTACTGGTACCCGCTCTACAACGGCTCCGCTCCGGTGCGGAGACCTGAGGTGGGCAAACAGGCATGCAGGCGGGATTTTCGAGATCTTGCAATACAGTCCGAGCAATAAACGCGGAAGTTAGATCCAAACACCCGTTGTGTGGGAAAAGCATCGAAATGAACTGTTCAATCTGCCCATCATTTGTGTGGAGAGATCAGCAGTGTTTGGATCAAAGGGTGACTACTTTGATAGTGGAAACTGTATTTATGGCTTACTTTTGTGCATTTAAACTTCAGCCGCCATTGATAGTTGTTAAAAGTTGTTAAACCTGTGCATATGAAACAAAAAACGCCTTTTGTTTATCGATTTATTGTGAAATAACGGAAGTTGTGCTTGCTCCCTTTCCTGTTGGGCGGTTGTGATTTCTGTCCATTTACTGCGGAGGTGCTCCGGCGTCCGGCGAAAATAGAATCGATCCTATTTTTGCCGGATGGTGGAACGGCGCACTGCGCCGCACGGCCGCAGTAGTGGAACAGCTCTGCTTGACTACAACGGGACCGATTTTGCTGCGGAGTTCGTAGTGGAATTTTGGGGTAAGAAGCAACCCCACATGAATGGAATCAGGAAGTTTTACTGTTGGCGGGACACAGAACTGATGGTAGCGCTCATGGTGCCTTTTCTTCTTCAGAAAGTACACTGAAAAAACTGATTTGTTTGGAATGCTAAATATCACTCAATAAAATCTTCTAAAATGTGACTAAATATATTAGTTAAAGACCGAAATTTAAAAAATGAGTTCATTCTACCTATTTTATTTAATTAAGTAACAGAACCCAATTTCAATGAGTAGAATACCCAAAAAACTTAGTCCAGCACTGCTGGATTACCCTTTTTTTTAATTAACAAAAATAACAATTGCACATGTTGGCCAGATTATCTGTGTACAGTTCTGTGCTATATTAGCGTTCCAATTCAAGTATTCATGTAGTTACAGTTACAGGTGCACTTACATTTTAAGGGAAATATTTTAGTATGTCTAAAAAATAATCTTGAGCAACAGTGAATTCAGTTCAGCTTTTGTAAAACAGAAATATATTAATTTTGTATTGCTTTTGATGGAATAAATTCTTATTCATACCAGCATTACATTGGGCAGCAGTATAGCTGAGGAGGTAGAGCAGGTGGTCCAGAAAGCGGAGGATTGCAGGATCTATCCTAGCTTCAGCATGTGTCCAATTTATTTTATAATTTTCTAGCTTAGAAAATTGGGTAATATTTACTAATAAGCGTCAGTTAGATTTTACCCAATTCCTTTAAGTATTTCTTAACTTTCAATATAAGGTATTATTTACAAACATATATGGTGTTTAAATTAACTAAGCAAATTGTTACCTCAATTTTATTGGGTAGTTTCTATAGGTTGCTTTTTATAGTGTACTTTCTCCAGATGTCCTAAATTATCAGATAAGGGATTCATCTGACACGGTCCAACTGCCAGTACCTTTAGCAGCACACGTCTGACCCTGACGGGGACAGTCTGGGAGTAAAGACGCTTGTTTTATGCCTTCTTGAAGAAGACCCTCATAAACAAGATCAGATGTGACGAAGCCCTGATCCCAGGGTTGTATCGTTTCCAAAAGATGGTCCTTGAGCCCTTTTGGACTTTCTTGGGCACCATGAAGGCTACTTCTGAAGCTTTAAAAATGCAGTGGAAATCGGCCTTTTGGGATAAAGTTCATCTTCGTGGCAAAGCGAAACTTTTTTGATCGATTCGAATTCAACCCGTCATTCTTCATTACATTCTGGAGTTTATGCAAACTCCATCCTAAAAACTGGGGCAGCAAACAGACAATATTTGTCATTCTCAAAACTTTTTGCCACAGCTGCGTAAGAAAGTCGGGACTGAGTTTTTCCGATGGAAGTTAGAAACGTCAGTTATCATAAATGCACGGTGCAGACAGAATCCCATTAGCTCTGTACTAGAAATTGTTGCAAATAACTTTTCACCAAAATGTGTTTAAAATGCAACAATCAGTTTTACTATTAATAGTGATAGCTTGTTAGCTCGCCTCCTAATTTAGACTGCAATAGGTAACATTTTCTTTCCCACTGTCATTTATGCTTTTCATTTTACTAAAAATCACAAAAGTTATAATTAAATATGTGACAATGGAGGTTAAACTGAGAAAAAAAGTTTCAGATTGGGGTGGATTATTGTTATGGTAGCAGCAAATATTGGACCTGGGTGGAGGAAAGTAAAGCCAGCATATCTGTGTGGGTTGGTCTGAAGGCCACAAACCCATCAGGATCGTGTTAGCATGGTCTCAACGAGCATGTAGTCGCATCTCAGTGTCATCCTGTTTGAAAAGGGCCTTCCTTTTTGTTGTGCTGTTATTAAATAATAAATCATTTAAGGTTTGATAAGAGTCTTCCGTTTGTATAACGGTTTTAAATCCTTGATTGGGCTTATTTGAAACATTTTCTAATCAAGAACTCCAGCTTTCTAAAAAAAAAAAGAAACAAGGCCACAATGGAAAACTCTTGTTCCACCTTAAAAATAATCTGCCCCATGTTCAGCTGAGTGTGTGCGTCATGAAAGCATTTGTGCATAAGTAACACTTGACACCCAGTTAGACTAAAAAAAGCTTTAAGTGGAAGCCCTGAGACTCTCTGCTAAGTGAATAATTTAGTGAGTTTGAATAATGCAGATTGTCACCTCCTCCTTATCCTCCTCCTCCTCTCCATCTCTTTTCTCGACCTACTTTCCCTCTGCACACCTTTTGCTTCCAACATATTTTGTTTTGGGGGTTTTTTCCCTCCCACATCATCTTCAATCTTGTCTTCGGCCACCATAACATCTCCCTCCCAGGTGCTCTCACTCTGCTTCTTGTAGGCCGGGGGGACCCGACCAACGTCAGAGGAGTCACAGAAACTCTGAGTTCAACAAGTCTGAGCTACTTCGACCAACAGTTGCTCCTGCAAATGTGTTTATCGTTTATGAACCAACTGTTTCATTCAGATTATATAAATGTGTGTACCTGGTACATGTAAGACACGTTGAACCCCAGGTATTTAGCACCATAGAACAGCCCATCAGGCCATTTTACTTGAACAGCTTCCCCAACGTCTGGAGAACCCAG
>NC_091747.1:75655003-75702503 GCF_043380555.1 Nothobranchius furzeri | reverse complement strand
GTGAGCTGTTTGTATTGGTATGTTGTTTGGTTTTCTCTAAATAAGGAGCTGTGCATTCAGGGTAAACATCTCTACTTTGGTTCCATCTGTCTAAATTGCATTGTTCCAAAAGTTTAGAGGTTAATTAAGATGCATCTTTGCATTTCTAAGCCAGGCTGCTAAACTTTAGAGAAGTTTTTTCCCCCTCTGCAACCATTAATTTCTATGAGCATTGCAGAGTCAGACCTCTGACCTCAGAAATAATTTAAAGAAAAGTGCACCCCTGGAAACATTTGCAAATGTATTTTAATGTTTTCTACCTTTAAATAACTCCCAAATAACTGGAATATCTTTGGTATGCTCTTATTGTGTCTTGTTTCTAACAGCATTTTTTTGGTTCTTTTTAAAACACAGAAAAGTTTTTTTTTTTTACCTTTTTTTTCCATGTCCTGTCTGGCTGTGAAGCAAGCAGAATTGATGTCTGAATGCTGGTAACAAGCCTTACAGATTTACTCTCAGGTGGAGCATCAAAGCGTCTGCTTTTAATGTCACGCCTGATACTTAAAACTTTATTGTTGTTGTTTTTGAATGCTTTTTAATTCCGACCAGGCACGGAGACAGAGGTGAAAGAGAAAGGAAGAGACAAAAGATGGGTGGGTGGGGGGGGGGGGGTCCACAAATATAAACAATAATGAACAAGAATCTGCTTCTAGACCTGCAGAAAGAGACGGAAAAAAGGGACACAAAAACAATACATCAGGAGCAAGCTATCACTGCATCAACTTGATGAAGAAATATATAATCAACATTGTTTAACTGAACGATCACACAATAATAAATCACAGTACAGTTAGTGCCCACCACAGCCTTAAGACATGTGTTGAACATGCCTAAGTCCATACTTATGAGAGCACCATGTGAGCACCTGTGTGTGTACACGCGGTTGTTTATGTAAGGTTTCTCTATAGGAGCGTCCAATAGAGAGTGTGAGGGGCCACAGATCTGCCCCCTAAAGATGTGCAGGAGACCGAGGGAGCTCCAAGTCCCAGAGATCCAGGAGTTGCCCCAGAGCACAGGAACTCCAGGGAGACTGCGACCAGAAAAGCCCCCGCCCCCCTCGAGAGGCGCAGAGGATCGCCCCGGGGGACCAAAACCAGCAGCCGGCAGAGTCCCGGGAGATATCGGCAGCGAGCCCACAGGCCCGACCGCAGCCTCCCACCCCTTAGCCGGCCGAGCCAGGGACCCAGGGGGCGACCACCCCCGCCGGGGACCCAGCAGAGCCCAGGGACCCAGACCCCACCAGGCAGCTACCGGGATTGGTCAGGCAGATGCCAAAAATCTTAAACTCCGTGACCTGGGAGCCACGACCCAGGCAGACCAAGGCACCGCACCCCACACCAGGTGTGGCAGGGAGAGGGGAGTCGAAGATCTAAATCACCAAAAGAAGTCCCAGGAGAAGGGAGGAATCAAAGGCCCCACCTGACATATACAGTCATACACAAACACAGTCACACACTCCCTCCCTCATGCTCACACATGCACATACAACCAAAGACTTACAAAAATGCATGCCGGACACCCACTCATGCTCCCCATACACACCTCTGCTGCACATGGGGTACAACCATTACCGGTTCCAAGAGTTTGACCCTTTCTGCTGGGGTGCTGATGAGCAGGCTCCCCCGCCCAACGCTGAGCACAGCAATCCACCACCCCAGACCCCAACCAGACGGCCAGATCTCCCTCCTAGCCTCCAGCCCCAGGAACCCAAGCGACAACAGAGGTGTGCTAAGACCCCTAGTCTTCCTCCACCTGCTCCAATATAGTGTTAGTGAATGTTGATGAGGTGTGGCTGTGATGAGCGGGCAGTGCGGGCATTGTCTGGCCTATGCCAGCTGATGCCACAGCACCACCCCACTTTCACCCACTGTCCTCGGTGTCCAAGTGCAGTTTAAAATTGGAAGTGGGCACCGGCACCCGGGAGGAGGCTGAGATATCCCCCTGCCAAATGCCGTTGAATGTGCTCACTCCCAAGGCCCTAAGTGTGTGTTTGTGTGGAATGTCATCAGTGGAAGTGTATAAGGTGCAAATAAAATTGGGGGGCAGGTTGCCACAGGAATGCGGAAATGGGGTCCATACCCGCACTCCCTGACTTGTCCACCCCCCAAGGTCCTACGTGCATGTCTGTGTGATGATGTGAGGGAGCAGGAGGAGAGAAATGTGTGGGGATGGGGAGGAATGGCTGGTTGGGCTTAGCCCTCCAGGGAGCCAGCTCCCCCATCGGCCCCAATAGGCACCTCTGTTGTCAAAATGCCACCCAGGGCATGGAGACCCCAGCCCATCCTGCCAGGGTCCAAAGCAGCTGCGTTACAGAGCCTCACGGAGCCTAAGGGCACCAACCCAGCCCCACCCCAGCAGAATATCTATGCCCATCCCTGCATTTGCACAACTTCCAGAATATATAAGACATAGGACATCCAGGTGAGGTTTGGTCCTCCCCCTCCTGGACCTCCCCCTCCCCTGTGATGGGACAGCAGAGGAGCCAAGGTCTACCCGAGGCCCCTGAACCCGGGCCAGGCACTGCTGCATGTTCCTGCCTTCTTCCCGTTGTTTTTTTTTTATTTTATTTTTTTACCTTACTGACAGTTTCATTTGCCGACTGCAAAACTCCCTCAGAGCTGACGCTGATGGTGGCGTCACTTCCTTCTCCGTTTATCCGCGGACAGCAGAGAACGTCGTTGCCCTCTGCTACACAATCATGGGGAAGACAGCTGACCTGACATTTGTACAAAAGACGACCGTTAACACCTTAGATAAGGAGGACAAGACACAACAGGTAAAGGGGCTGGCTGTTCACAGAGCTCTGTGTCCAAGCTCATTAATCGAGAGGTGAGGGGAAGGACAAGATGTGGTAGAAAAAGTGTGCAAGCAATAGGGATAACTGCACCCTGGAGAGGATTGTGGAACAAAATCCATTCAAAAATGGGGAGGTTCACAAAGAGTGGACTGCAGCTGGAGTCAGTGCTTCAAGATCCACCGTCCACAGACGTATGCAAGACATGGTGTCTTGTGTCAAGCCACTCTTGAACAAGAGACAGTGTCAGAAGCTTCTCGCCAGGGCTAAAGACAAAAATAAGTGGTTTGCTGCTGAGTGGTCCAAAGTTATGTTCTGTAATTTTTGTATTTCCAAGGTCCCAGAGTCTGGAGGAAGAGGAGAGGCACAGAATCCACATAGCTTGAGCTCCAGTGTGAAGTTTCTACAGTCAGTGGTAGTTTGGGGTTCATCAGCTGGTGTTGGTTCATTGTGTTTTCTGAGGTCTAAGATCAGCCATCTTCCAAGAATTTCTAGAGCATTTCCTGCTGCTGACCAACTTCATGGAGATGCAGATTTCATTTTCCAACAGGACTCAAGTATTGCACACAGTACCAAAGCTACCAGTACCTGGTTCAGGGACCATGGTATCCCTGTTCGCCTGACCTTAACCCCAGGAAACTATGGGATATTGTGGAGGAAGATGCAATACACCACACCCAACTATTCAAAAGAGCTGAAGGCCACTATCAGAGCAACATGGGCTCTCATAACACCTGAGCAGTACTTTAGACCAAAGGAGCCCAAACTAAATACTGAGTGCTGTACATGCTCATACTTTTTAGTTGGCCAACATTTCTAAACCTTTTTTATGGATTGATCTTAATTGATATTCCAATTTTCTGAGAAACTGAATTTGGGACTGTCATTAGTCCTCAGTTATTATCAGCAAAGAAAGAAATATTTGAAATGTATCCGTCTGTGTGTAATGAATGAATCTAACGTACAACTTTCCTTTTTGGATGGAATTACTGACATAAATCAACTTTGTCATGATATTCTAATTTTATGACCAGCACCAGTATTTCATCCTGTGAAGCTGAGCCTCCTCTGCTCCTACTGCAGGGTGCGCCCTCTGTCTGAGTCCGTCAGCGACCTCTTTAGAGAAGTCTCTTTGCTGCGCCGGCGCATCACCGAGCTCACTCATCGCCTAGCAACGCTGCAGCCATACCTCCGTCGCCACGGCTACCGGGGAGAAGATGGAGATGAGACAGGAGGGAGCAGGGCTCTGAGAGGGGAGGTGACAAGTCTCACCCGGTACCCCCTGAAGAACAAAGGGAGGCCAAGTAGGCTGAGGGGGACCCGGGTAGTGGGGAGGAGACGGGTGAGGATCCTCAAGAACAGGAGATCTGGTTCAGAATGAGTCACATGGACTGGGGGAAGTAAAGAGAAAGTTACGCAACGATCTGTGTGAGAAAATTATACTCATCATAGACTCATCTGGTCCTCTGAGACCAGGAATGATATCTGATGTCTCAGATCTTTATTAAAACTTTCTAATGGCTTCCATATTTTATTAGTTAACTGTTTCCTGTCTGAATAAAGTCCACGAGGCTTCCTGTAGTCATTTCAACCCTCAAGTGTTCTGTAACAACATTTTATTATTAAGGAGGAGGAGAGAGGTCAGAGCACGCTGGTACAGACCGTTCTGAATCAATTTAAGTTTGTTGGTTTAATAATTTGAAAACCAGCAGTTCTTTCACAGAAAGATTCAGAAGATCCCATAAAAAAGCAACAGGCAGGATCCTGTTTAGGAGTCCTCTTCTTTAAACAAACAAGTACTTTATTTAAAAATAAATTTCATGTTGATTGTAAGATTTCACCACAAAAGCTACATCAAAAGTACGCGGAGAATCTTCAGATGCTCACATGATGCAGCACAGCTCGCATGCTGTTGTTTTTTTATATTTTGGTCAGTTACGTAGACAAGATACATCAATGAGTTTTCACCTGCATCAATGAATGATAAAGAAATTCAGTAAAGAAAAAAGCACATCGTAAATCAGGAGACTGGTTTAAAGGGTGCTAGTGTTTCTGTTCTTTGTTTTTATTGAAAGAAAAAAGGTTTTAAAATGTTGTGTCTCATTGGTTTGTTTCAGTGACACAACTGAGAGTTGAGTTTGAGTAATTTCTAAAGAAATTTGTTGGCGTTCCCTAAACAAACCACCACAATAAACCCATTAACAGCTCCAGTAAAACTAGCAGTCGATAACAGTGAAATTGTAATTCCTATTCTGATTTCAGATCAAACTCCAGTTAATCTACTAGGAAGAGATGCGTTGTGTAAACTAAAAACAAAAATCTGGTGCTCACCAGAAGGATTTTATGTAGACAGCTGTGGATTAAACTTTCAAATGACTTCTCAGACAGAACACTCTAAGGTATGGGGTCAGATGGGTGCCAAAACATTTTGTTCACATACATAAATTATTTAGGCTTTTAGAGTCATTTTTGTGAGAAAGTTTTTTTACTTTTGGCCAAACCAAGTGATGTCAGCTGAGGGAGTCCTGTTAGCTTAATCCAGAGAAAAATATGGATTCTAATGCTGGCTCTGACACAGAGGAAAATTTAAATGTTTATAATTCTACTTATGATGGACCAAAACCATAAAGTTATTAGTTTGCTGCATGCCCCATAGAGCAGAGACAAACCAGTGGGACAAACCATCGACCTAAGCAGAGAGACTGAGGAGAAGCAGCGGGGTGGGGTGGGGGTGGGCAGCAGGTGAGTCACCAATGCTAGCTTAAACTCGTGTGCTAACATCACAATATCGCACAGATTACTATCATGTACCAGACAATTAAAAATAGCACCAGTCAGTTAATATAGTAAACAGTATAGTATATAGTATAGCGTGTACCATTCCACTAATATCCAACAACTTCGCACAGCCATTGAAGAGGAGTGGACCAACATTCCACAGGCCACAATTGACAATCTAATAAACTCTATGCGAAGAAGATGTGTTGCACTGCATGAGACAAATGGTGGTCACACCAGATACTGACTGGTTCTGAGTCCCCAGACCCCCAATAAAGTAAAAATCTGCACATTCCAGGGTGGCCTTTTGTTGTGGGCAGTATAAGGTACACCTGTGCACTACTCATGATGTCAGATCAGCATCTTGATGTGGCACACCTGTGAGGTGGGATGGATTATCTCAGCAAAGCACAGGTGCTCACTATCACACATTTAGACTGATTTGTGAACAATGTTTGAGAGAAATGGTAATATTGTGTATCTGGAAAAAATTTTAGATCTTTAAGTCCATCTCATGAAAAATCGGAGCAGAAACAAAGGTGTTGCGTTTATATTTTTGTCGAGCGGAAATACGTTTTAGTGTAGCTTTCCTTCCAACAGGATTGAGGCTTTAGAGATTATTTCATCGTAAAAGTCTCACTTTATTTTTACACACTGCTCCTTTAATATGATAACACCAGAAAGCACGATGAATATGTAAGTGGCAGTACAGACATCTGTCCTGCCTGTCAGTGGCATGTGAATCCATCCATCTCCAACTGTTGAGTGTTATGTTCGTAGGATAAAGGTGGGGCTCCATCCACCCGTGTTTAATCCTAAACTAAAGGATGCCGTGCTTTTGCCACAGGGTGTCAGTGCTCTCCTGCTGCTCTGATCAGATGTGACATTACCTGATTCACGTTGGTCTGATCTTTTGGTTTGTGCTCAGCTAAAGTCAGGACAGGTCCCAGCAGGGGGTGCCTACTGTCTGCTAATGCAATTACAGCCCAATGGGCTTCTTGTGTGTTTGTTTTTTCAGTAAATGGTAAATGGTAAATGGCCTGTATTTGATATAGCGCCTTCTAGAGTCCTGGAACCCCCCAAGGCGCTTTACAACACAATCAGTCATCCACCCATTCACACACACATTCACACACTGGTGGGGATGAGCTACACTGTAGCCACAGCTGCCCTGGGGCGCACTGACAGAGGCGAGGCTGCCGAGCACAGGCGCCACCGGTCCCTCCGACCACCACCAGCAGGCAAGCTGGGTTAAGTGTCTTGCCCAAGGACACAACGACAGCGACAGACTGAGCGGGGCTCGAACCTGCAACCTTCCGATTACGGGGCGAGCACTTACCTCCTGTGCCGCCGTCGCCCCAGTGCAGTGTGTTTTCTGTGTGAGCATTGTGGGGCTCAGACATTCAACTTTACGCCTTCATAAAAACTTTGCCTGGTGTTTCTACAGCAACCGGTCTTCTCTCGTCCTCTCCAGTAACTTGTCACTACTCCTGTAGCTTTTCCTCCTCCCAGCTGCACCCTGAAACCCCTTTTGTGTCTCAGCTTTTTGCCTCTGACTTCACCCCCACTCGTAAAACTGTAATCTATACATCAAACCCCCACCTCACACCCCGTTTAGTCCTCCCCTCCCTGCCTTTCTCTCTGTGCTGCTCTACGTGGGCGTTAAGCTCACGCTGTACTTTCCATTTCGGTGCTGTATCGTCAATGCATTGTTGCATCTGATCCAGTGAAGATGCTGTGGGAATACTGTATAAATCTCTTTCCGCGTTTCTCTTCCTTCACCCATCCTCCCTCCCCTCTCTGGAAAAAGAGCCAGTTGCTAGGTAACAGTTAATTGTCAAGAAGTGGTTACATGTGTTGTAATGCATCCTGAGGTTGTTGGGCTGATGCCAGAGCCAGAGAGGTGAGCAGAATAAATTGTTTTCTTTCTTTTTTTAGACAAGATGAAAATACTACAAAAAAACTTGATCAGGGGAGATTAAAGCATTTTTTGTTGTTGTACCACCTCACTTTGTTCTTTGCCAACATCCAAGGCCGCAGATGTTAAACACTCTCTCACCCAATCTGTGAGCAAGGCATCGGTACTTTTTCAAACTGGCTGGTTTCTTTAAATAACTCCTGTTGCTGGTCAAGGCTTTCACAGTTAGGAGTGAATGTGAGGAGCGAGGGGGAACAAGGTTCAGGAGCTTTGATCTACGCTCTCCATTCACTTTGCATCACTTTCCTCTCCCCGTCTCTCTCTCTGGTCTACAAACACATCCAGTGTTAGAACCCTGCTTACTACACAAGACAGAAAAGAGCAAATAAAACATCAAATATCAACACTTTTTCAGTCAACTTTCTTAAAGGTGTGGAATTCTGAAAAAAAAATTTTTTAAAGGTTTTTTCCTGATGATTAATGGTCACTCTGATTTTTTCATGCAGGCTGCGCATGAAAACCGTCTCCTACACCCATCTCCTGCTTTAGCTTCAGATAGACAATAAATGTAGGATTTGAAAATCCTCACAGATCTACGTCACACTGTGAGTTAGCATTCATGGACTCACCCATCTTGACTCATGATGGCCAAGGTTGTTGTTTTAATGTTTAGCAATTAGCCGCGGACATTTCTGCTGGTTTAAGCTAACAGTTAGCATTAGAAACTTCACCTCATGGCAAATCTCCATGTGCAGGACAAAAGTGAATGTAAGATCTCATGAAGTCCTGTCTTGTGTTTCTCTGGATCTGAGTAGGGCAAACTTTCCTCTCGACTCCATCTCTGGTGGGAACCCAAATCTCTAGATGTGATCCCTCTAGCACAGGGGTGTCAAACTCAGTTTTGCTCTGGGGCCACATTGAGGAAAATCTAGTCCCAACTGGGCCAGACCAGTAAAATTAAAGTATGCATAAATTAAAAACTGCTTCCGATTGTTTTCTTTGTTTTAACACGATCAACATAAAACAAAGCTGGAGCCTGAGGACAGTGTATCCAAAATAGTTTAAGCACGACATCACCATTAATAATAAAACACCTGAAGTGTATTTGAAAATGTGAAATACAAAACAAAAAACCCAGACTATTCCTCAGTAATTCAAATAACTGATTCACAGATCACATGGTTATATCAGTTTCATGTGTGTCTTTGACTCC
The DNA here is from genome assembly GCF_043380555.1 of Nothobranchius furzeri. Classification (NCBI taxonomy): domain Eukaryota; kingdom Metazoa; phylum Chordata; class Actinopteri; order Cyprinodontiformes; family Nothobranchiidae; genus Nothobranchius; species Nothobranchius furzeri. The sequence continues at coordinate 75,693,761 of NC_091747.1, read as the reverse complement.
TGATACCTGACATCTTTTAGCTTTCACCAGCAGTTTAATTGAAAAATGAAAGCTTATTTTCAGACTTTACATTGTAGTCTGAAAATAAGGTTTACACAATCATCTCGCGGGCCGGATTTAGACTGTGTGCGGGCCTGATCCGGCCCGCGGGCCGCATGTTTGACACCCCTGCTCTAGCACATTCTGGGATGGCTTAAGCTTGGTTTATGCTTGACGCATTCACTTTCCGCGCGGTGATGCGGCTCACGGATGGAACGCGCTTCACAACTCGCAGCGTTTATGGTTCGTGCGGCTCGTCTCTGCGATGAGCCAATATTCTCCCAAACTGTAGGGGGCAGCATGGAGCTCTACGGCATGCATCCAACACTACACCATAGTATAAGTAAAAATGACTGTTTACAACACGGCATTTCAGCATTTTTAACAGCGTCCTCGTCTTTTCCGACAGTGCGAGCTATTTCCCTCCAAGAATTATTAACAATATGTTGATCACGGTGATCTCTGAGAGCTGAATCATACAAATGTCTGTATTTACGAACCTCTGCCGTACTAGTTCTTGCCGGTCCGCCATGTTTTTCCGCGTCCGTCCGTCCGCGTGGTTAGAAATTTTCCGAGGTGCGCGTTGCGGAAATTCTGGGCCGTGCGGAGGCGCGGCGGAGGGGCGTGGTTGTTAAAATTACGCAAAATGACACAACTTTTCCGCGCGGAGCCGTGCGGACCCGTCAAGCATAAACCAACCTTTAGAGGTCTCCTCTTGCCTAAAACATTCGTTGCCCATTGGCATCCAAGGGTGTTCCTAACCACTGTCCCAAACCAGCTCCTCCTGATGTGGAAGACCAGATGCTCCATGTTTAGCCCCTTAGCCTGACTGAGTCCAGTCACTCTGAAAGAAAAACTTATTTCAGCTTTCTGTCTTCTTTTGGTTTTCACCCAGAGAACATGAATTTAAACCAACGTTTAAATTGAGACGTTTAGCTCCATCTTCACCACAACGTGTTCGACCACAGAACTGCATCCTTACTAACAACAGTCTTGCTTGTTTCAGCAAGCTCTGGACCAACTGCAACACAGGTCTGCATTTATTGAGTCAGCTCCTCTCTAGGAAAAACCGATGCATCGTTCAAACTCAAAAAGTGAGAATGTGGTGCACAAGTTCATTCATGTCGGTGATCCAACTTAAAAGGTGAAACGTGTATGAGATTAACTCAATCCGTGCAAAGCCGGAAAATTCAAGCCTTTATTTGTTATTAATTCAGGAGGTAGGGCGGGTTGTTCATATAATTGGAAGGTTGCAGGTTCGATCCCGGCTCCGACCAGAGAACGCTGCTGGTGTGTCCTTGGGCAAGACACTTAACCCACCTAACTGGTGGTGGTCGGAGGGACCGCTGGCGCCTGTGTTCGGCAGCCTCGCCTCTGTCAGTGCGCCCCAGAGCAGCTGTGGCTACATCGTAGCTCATCTCCACCAGTTTGTGAATGCGTGAATGACTGATTGAGTTGTGAGGGGCCTTAAGAAGGCGCTATACAAATACAGACCATTTGCCTTTTTCCATTATGGCTTACAGTTGATGTAAACCCCACTTTCAAAATCTCAGACAATTAGAGTATTGTGAAAAGATTCAATATTCTAGACTTAAAGTGTCACACTAATCAGCTGATGACTTTAAAACACCTGCAAAGGGTTCCTGAGCCTTTAGATGGTCTCTCAGTCTAAGCTGGATTACTGACACAAATGGACTTTGCACCATATTCTCATTTCAACGGCAGGATCTGAACAGAAATCTTGAAAGAGATTAAACAGCTGACATTTAAAATAAAAAGAGCTAAATCAAACGTAAACATTTACCACAGTTAACATGATTCTATTTCTATCTTTAAATAAAAATTCTTCATCCATCCATTTTCAACCGCTTATCCAGAGTCGGGTCACAGGGGCAGCAACCTAAGCCGAGACGCCCAGACTTGGGCCAGCTCTCCCGGGGGAAACTCAAAGCGTTCCCTGACCAGCTGAGAGACGTCGTCCCTCCAGCGTGTCCCGGGTCTTCCCTTGGGCCTCCTCCCAGTTGGATGTGCCCGGAAAACCTCAACAGGGAGGCTTCCGGACCAGATGTCTGAGCAATTCTCCATGTTCAAAATACTTCAACAAAAATGTAACCCTCCCCCCAAACGGCATTTCTCAGCTTCAGGATTTACTTTGAATTTTATGATTTGAATATTTTGTTGTTTTCAAATGTCGGACAGCATCCCAGCCGAGTAAAATAAAACACATCAAATAAAACTGAAACAAACAAAAGGCTTCTCGGCTGAGGTTTCACGTTTTTTATTAATACTCAACACTTTTATTCCAAAGAGACAGAAGAATAATATTTCTCAGCACTTATTTTCACATTGACTGTGTTTAATCTCGTTTTCAATATTACTAAATATTCAATCAAATTTGAAATACTCTCTTCACACAAGTAATATCTCTCCATAGAAAAGAAAACAATCAGGAACTAGAATCTTGTTCTATGTACATTTTTCACATCTGTACAGCTCGGGAATGCAGTTCCATCCCCCGCCGCAAAAAACACAAAAACAGAAGACTTTTACGCAGAGAGGGGAAAATAGACTGCCTCTGTAAAAATGTGTTGTGCTTTCTCTTTACCAATAAATGAAGGTACCTCATGTGGTTTTTTTTCTTTGAGAAAAACTAAATTTTAGACGGTCTTTGACCAAATCAAACAAAAGGAAAACACAGACCTTCACTCATTAACTGTGCACTAAGTGTAATAATACATGATTGCACGATTCCTGGCCTGAAGTCATTACAAAAGCTCGTTAGCCAAGGGACGTAAAGGAATCAAAGATTTATCCCAAATAGATGTACTCTGCTGTTTTGTACAGTTATTATCAAAAGTCCATGAGTGTGAGGTAAAGTATTTACATCTGTTTTTATGGTACAATAAAGAGTTTTCTCACACACTCTGCCTCTCTTCCATGTGAGCACACACAGAGGTAATCAAGCGTATGATTTCAGGCACGTACAATGACAAATAATGAGTTCTGCTATAAAAAACTCAAGAAAAAAATCTGCAGGAATTCAAAATAATTTAATAAAACCTTTCACTTCAGTGACGATCAATGTTCAAGACTGGACCTCAGCTTTGCCCGAAAACGTCCAAACAGGTGTCCAGTAAACGGATACCTAAATGGGATTAATGTGTTTGTTTTTCTCTTGAGAGAATTTCAACCAGTTTTGCCATATTTGTGCGAATATAAGCAAAATTTAGATTCTCGGACTGATGTGTCGTTTTGCATAAAAAACAAAAAGTCAAACACACACATCCACAGCACTACATGGACCATTAGAATCAGTTAAAGTGATAAAAAAACAACAATCCTTCAAAAAATACACAATCATTTTTGTGTTAAAATTTAAGATGAAAAAAAGGGAAATACATGCGTGTCCGAACAAAAAAGACCTTTAGCATCATACATACTGACTTGTCAGCCAAATGAGAAGAAAAGTTCAAAGTTCTGACTGAGATTTACAAGCTGAAGGCCATATTGTGCTTCAGATTTAGAGTTAGGAGGATGAAAGGTGAAGTTACAACAGTATCTAAATGCCAACATTATGGTAAAGTAGAGATGAGCTACTTTGCAGGTTTGGGAGTCGTTTATCAAAAAGTCTCCAGTCGACATGGTCACCACAGGACTCAGTCTGAGGGTAAATCCTTCTTGTCATTCAAATCTCAGCAAGTGAAACAGACAACAGCTCAGTGAGAGGGACAATTTAACAATACCGTATGTAATCAGATTACTTTATTCTTTTAATAGATACGATGTTTGACTTGGAATAAATCTGTGCACAAAGGTACAGATTTATCATTTGCGCTTGTCTTCTGGGAAACACTAACTTACATTTTAAAGATGCCGACTTGCTGGAAGTTAGTTGAGAAAAAAACACACCTCATCTTTAGATGCATGCTAAATAAAATGGTAGCTAGCCTAGCATCCGAACAGCAAAGAAGCAGCTATGCAGGCTGTGGTTAAAGGTAGCAAATGCTGTGCACCAGCACCATTGTTAGGGTTGCAGTGAGCCATCATCAATGCAAAGATTTAGACTTGGAGTAAGTTGGAATGACTTTTCCTTATGATTTGTTGCATATTTGTTAGAAAGTTTCAGGCTGCAAAAGCCTTTTCTTTCTTACACAAAGTGTGAGCAGTAGAAAACTGTTAATAGTCTTTTATGGCTTCTTGTAATAAATGTACTTTTAACTCAAACTGTAAACTGGTTTCAAGGCTTTCAAAGGTCTAAATACATTCTTGTACTTATTTTCTCTTCCAGTTGTACACATTTAACATGAGATGTGTCCTGAGCAGGCTGGATTCGATGTTTTGGTAAAAGGTAGACCATCCACCAATCACAGGGCTAAGAGACCGCTAGGCTACACAAAATCAAAAAGCGGAGCCTCCCTTATACACGTTATCTTGACCAATGGTGGCAGAAGCGGGATTTGTCGTGTTGTTCTTTGGCCTTTGCTACAAAAATGGGAAGTGGAAACATCAGAGGAGTTACCCCTCGGAGAGTAAAGCTCTAAGGCAGCCAGAAAGACCCAAAAAGTGTATTTATCTTAAAAAATCAATTGTCAGTAAACGTTTGTCCCTCGATCATTAGAGAATACATGTTTAAAATTTCGGTGAGCTTATCCGAGATACAAGGACTATTCTACAACAACATTCATGTTTGAACCTTTTTGGTAAGAAGTGGATACAGAACATGTATGTTAGGACTGGGCAATATGACCTGCAGTTACCGTAAATCCTCTAATACAGGCCCGGGCCTGTATTTGACTCAAGCTCATCAAGATCCAGGCCTTTATTGGAAGGAGGGCCAGAATTAGAGGCAGGCCTCAATTTCTATTTGAGCAAAATGAACTAATGGTTCGCTGGAGTTTTTGACAATTAAAATTGTGCCCACATTTTCAAAGTTAAACACATTTCTTTTAACAACGGTAGTTTCTGCTTCAGCCCTCTCGGAGTTCCTGCAGCTCTAAACATTAAAATAATTATTTCATTTTCTGTTCCTAACTTCTGATTACCTTCAATGGTGTCTGTTTGTTGCAACCAGCAGGTACAAAAACTAACTTGTTTTTATTTGACTATTTTTCTTTATTATCTTCCTGCATCTCCTCTCAATCCTAAAGAAAAACTGCTACCTGGATTCATATATATTCACCTTATGAGTTACCTTTTAACTGCTGTTCTAAAAGATCTACCGACCGCAAAAACAGTGGAGTGCTCGCCGGCCCTATCAGTGGTGCTTCACCGACGACAAAACAGGTGATGCGCCCCGCTCCACAGCAGCAAAACGCATCAGGCACAAATAAAATAATAAAAAAACAAAAAACATAAAAGGAAATGAGCCGACATGAACGATCGCGTGTTAAATTAGTTTTTGAGGTGGCGACACCTGATTTGATAATGTTACTGTGGCCGTGCTCAGGACACAGATGTCTGGAGCGCGTCAACAATCAGAGCTTTGCATGTGCAAGCTGGTTAAGGTTAGGATGGGGTGAGGGGAATGTTAAATTGCAAGAGGGTAAACATCACAATTTGGTTAAATGTCCGTTTTACGGCAGGTGTCAGTACCGACGCTCTGGCACAGCGCGTTGCCTCCTGACGCGCAGGAGCTTGTCACCTGCTGACAGCAGGCTGCTGTCTTTTCCGAGGACTGCATCTTGTCGGTCATTATCACGTGACAGCGACTAGTCGATGACAGGCATAAAAAGTCACTATAGTGAAGTCGACTAGTGACTAGTTCATACAACCCCTGCTACTGTTCCCCAAAGTGTTCTGCAGCATAATCAGCATGTTCTCTTTGAACTTGATATCAAATTTTCGCCTCCTCTTCGTCTCCGCACGGTTAAAGTTACCCTCGCGGTCTATCACTGGCAAATCCAAAGTGAGACGGATGACACAACCGCCCCGCGTACTTGCTTGTTACCACATTCCACCCGGCCACAATAAAAAAACGGCCATTATTCACCTCCGCCGACTCCAACCAAAATATGATACCCGGCAGTTAATTAAATACAGGCCAATATTAGAGGATTTACGGTATTCACATCGGTAATCTTTATCACAATATGTTCCGTGATGTTGTAAATATACCTTTAGCTACTGGAGTGATAACTTATTCAACACTATATTCATGCAGTCGCTGTATCCTCTGAGATCTAAAAACATCAGCACACTTTTAAGTGCCCCGTATTTCTGTCTGTTAGCACATTTTAAAGACAGAAGGCTGCGGTGCAGACGTACTGACTAAAGAACACCAGGTGAACTCACCTGTTGCTCTGCCTGTGCAGAAAAATAACTTTTATAACTACAGCAGCATTTTGTGTCCAACCCACTCCTGGATTATTAATTATGCTGCCGTTTTCATTTAATTTGTTTGTTTCTGAATGCTTCCAAACCATTGGCAGTTCTAAGGGCAGAGCCATAGGGGCACTGGCCCCTGCTGACATCTGATTGGCTTCCTGAAGTGCCCCATGTCCTGTCACTCATCCATCCTTTGAGCGATGTTCAGATTATGGGTGGATGCCAGTCCAAGTGTAAACACTACTGGCGCTAATGAGACAAAGAGGAGTTTCTAGAGTGAAATCTTGTGTAAGGATGTTGGACTTATGTTGTGCCCCCTTGATGGTCCCATACTCCTAAAATCCTAGATCCGCCCCTGTTTCCAACTAACAGTTTAATTTCTCTTCTCCCCATCCCATAAATCAAATTTACAGGTGAGAGGAAATAGTTTTCTGGGTGAGAGGTGAGATGAGCTGTGATGCATAAGAGGCACATGTGGGTGAGGGGGACACGTTTAAAGTTTGGCGTATAAATGGATCTCTGACTATTTTGGTAGTCGTTAAAGAAATCACATGAAAACAAAAAAGATTGACATTATATTTGCTAAATTGTCCATCAGGATGAGAAACTTATAAATAAAATTCCAATTATTGGAGGAAACGTGGTTGAAGCCACAGCTTATGATTGTAGATCATAGAACTGAGGGTCTTTTCATCTCCTAACTCAGAGTAACGGCCCAGCTCACACTGATCTGACTACATCGAATCAAGTAAACAGTAAATGCTCTAAATCACATTTACTGTGATTAGCTGATTACTGGTAACCATAACAAAAATAGTTCTTTAGAATATTGTTCATTTAAAAAAATGAGTTTCTCGCACATGCCTCTCAAACATTAAACAACTGGAGAATCTACCGTATTTTCCGGACTATAAGCCGCTACTTTTTTCCCACGCTTTGAACCATGCGGCTTATAATGAGGTGCGGCTTTACTGAAGATTTCCCTTCACCTGCCACCAGGGGGCGCTTTAGCAGAAAGTGAAACAGGTGGAAGTCAAAAGTGGAAATTGAAGAAAGTGCTCATTTTAATTTAGCACATGCAAGCAGCTGGCACGACGAAGAGTTTTTTTCAAATCCATACCCCCTCATCATGGTAACTACACGTATGAGTTCATATGATGCCACATTTAAGTTGAAGGCCATCGATCTGGCAGTAAAGGAGGGAAACAGTGTAAGCTTGGCATGAATGAATCCATGGTTCGGCGCTGGAGACGGCAGCGGGAAGAACTCATTCAAGCCAGCTTCACCCGGGGATGATGACAGCAACACGGACAGCGACACCGACATCGCCGCAGAAAAGGCATGTGACGAAGCTCTTCTGAGGCTGTTCAACTCCGACACTGAAGAAGAGGACTTTAATGGCTTTAGTGCGCAAGAGGAAGATGAGAACGAATGACTTTTTCAGGTAGGCAAGTGTGTTTTATTTACTAACCAGGCATGTTTTGTGTGCAGGTTTTATTTTCTAATCATCCAGGGCTTATTAATGCTGTGTCAGCGCTGTTCTTTCCTTCTAAACATGCAAATTACCAGTAATAACGTGTCAGTGCTGTTTTTATTTTATAACCATCCAGAAATATGAATGCTATCAGTGCTCTTTTCTAAACTTGCAGGCACGTTCACCCGTGTTTAAAATTCTTTTGTTGAATTAAAACAACAAAAAACCTCCGTGTAGCGTCTTTCTGTCTAATTATCTTATGTTATGGCCGTACATGCGCTGTGCGCCGGAGACCTGCATGTGGCTGCTGCGCCGCAGCTTGTATTTGAGTGCGGCGTGTGTGTGTAGAAAACCTTTTTTTTGTTGGTGTGGCTTATCCTGAGGTACGCTCTTTAGTCCGGAAATTACGGTACATCCTACCGTACGTCATCCAGCTAGAGTTGTTTCTGTCAATTGTTTGGTTTTAAGCCATTCTCCCTCTTCTGCAGCCTTATAACATTTTCTCTTAAGTAGTCACAGTGTTTTCGATGCTCCAGACCCATACTCTCAGCGTTTGTTTGCCCTTAAACACTCAGAAGTAGGAATCACCATAGCAACCATAAACTCAAAGGGTGATTGGCAGAATAAAGTCCCTTTTTTCTACTTCAGTGCCGGTCAGGACTGCACTCTTTGTGCCATTAATATGCCAGCTTGTTTTTTTTTTTTCTTCCTATCTTTTATCAGAGCACAACAACCAACATTGGGAGTGCTGGCATACTCAGGATCTCTTCAGGAATGTTCTAGGTTTCTATATATATATATATTTTATTTGTAAAAAAGAATTGTGCTTTTTAACTAGGAGTTTGGTTGAAACGTGCACGCTATGGTGCTTCAGAAGTGCTGGTAGGGACAATTTGCTGTCTTTAAGGACAACCAGATGGACTGCTTCTGCACCGTTTCAAGTCGTGATGCTAAAGGCTAACTGTTATCGCTTCACAAGATGGCGTTGTCAATCTTGTCAACCAAATGTCTGCTACTCCTTTCAACTGGAGACTTTTGTCACATCAGTGTGCTGTAAACCTAAGTTTCAACTTGTTTTATGCAACAGAAAATATGTTTAAAAGCCACAGGTGGCCCTTTCCACCTGCATTACATAACACTAAATCCTCTTGCTCCTCCCATTCTTCAAACGTGAGCCATAAAACATGACGGGCAGGGCTTGTAACTGCAGCCACAAGGGGGAAAAAGGAGCTACTAATCTCAGGAACAGTGGCCTTCCTCTTCATGAGTCCATTATGTCCATGTACTGAATGGCAAAACTGTCAAAGTCAATTGAAACAGATCCAACAAAGCAATATGAGACCATTAAATCAATTTAGCTTAAATTTTCATGTGAGCTATCTCTTGTGATGAGCTGAGGGATGGTAAAAATGATGAATGAAACGAATCATCTGCGGAGTATAAAAAAGCTTCGATACTGTAACCCTTGCTGTCTCTGTCATCAAGATCAATGTAGAACATCTAAACAGCCAATTTTGTCGCAATTTCTTTGGTTAGGTTTGAGTCATTGTACCAGATAAATACCCCAAACCTTTACCTGATGTTTGACTTACTCGCAGGTGCCGTTGCAGGTGGATCTGTCTACCAACAAAAGCAGGAAAACGTCTCAGTGTTAGTCCCTTTAAGGCACATCCAGATCAAAATGAGAAACCCTTTTGGCCCTGCCAAGCAGAAAGTAACAAATAAAACTCAAAAACCACAAATCAGTATGATGATGTCGCTTCTGTTGCTTAAAAAAACTGAAGTAATTCACGAATTTATAAATACATATAGTGCACTCAGCAAGGCATGCCTCTTACATACACTTCACAGCAATCAAAGTAAGAAAAGTAGAAAAAATAAAAGCAAACATGAAGAATTCATAGCAAAGAAGAGTCCAAAATACCCAACACAGATCCGTAAACAGGTCCAACAGTCTGCTGTAATCGTGAGTTAAGAAAGAATAACGTCACATAAATCTGCAACATGAACTATTAAAAGAAATGAAGTTTAAAAACAATCAAAACTGATCATCATCAATAAACACTGGAATAATATTCAATAATATCATTAACATCATCAATACAGTAATTGTTAGTGTACCCTGTTACTTCGGCAGAAGTGTAGATTTCTCATTCATGATTGTATCTGTAGTTTGTTTTGGTGTTGAGGAGCTGCAGGAAGGAGGGAACGACAGCGAGCATGTGAAGAGAGCCGAGTCTGGAGAATTGATTTCACCTTTTCCCACTCCTCCCAACCCTCCCTTCCTTTAGATTTCTAAAGCGTTGGAGCAGCACCGGAATCCTCTCATCTTATTAAAAACTCGTCTCACTTCAAACGTAACCACGCTCTCTGTGGCAGGGGCCCCCTGTGCTTTGCTCAAAATCCTTTCTTTAAGCGGACAGAAGACAACACACACACACACACACACACACCGTCGTGTCTCCACATTTGTATCACACAGAAAAGTTAAGCTCTTTCTCTTCTTCCCTTCACCCCCCCACCTCATCTTTTCTCCGCATGGTCTTTCTTTTGCCTTGGGTCTCAGACATCTGATTCAATGCTGGAAAGCTTTTCATAAACGTGTCCATTGCTGGCACCGTTGAAGGGTCTCTGTCCCTGACCCAGACCTAACGTGTCCCTGCCTACAGGCAGCAGTTTGTTGGCCCCATGGTGGTTCCCCATGGGCCCTCCCACACCACCCAAACACAGCTCTTTCGGGTATCTCGTGCCCACATTGGACATCACTCCTGCTGTGGCAGATGCGGGCAAATAGGAAGTCGCCCCCATGGAGCCGCGGAAGTCCCCTCCTCCTCGGCTGTTGTTGAGAAGTTGCTGCTGCTGCTGCGTCTGTGGATTTTTGATGTAGTACGGTTTGGCACCGTGTAATAGACACTGGTCATCGTCGAAGGTTGGGATGAAGGGGTTCTGGTTCACCTTATCTGGGTAGAGAGATTTAGACAAGGAGTAAGTCCCAGCCCCTCTGCTACCACCACCACCACCACAGCCCCCTCCTCCCATCATAGATCTATCCCTGTCCCTCAGGTCTCTTTCTCCCACTGAGCGTCGATGAAACCCCCCCTCACCTCCACGGAACAAGCTGAAGGAGGACCCTGCTGCTACCCTATCCCCACCTATCCCTCCAAACATGGAAGACTCTCTGTCACCTGAATACCTCTCAAACATGTGAGCATAGGGGCTGGGACCTTCCATGTAGCGGTCTTTGTCTTTCAAGCTCACACTGCGGGGCTGGGGAAACTGCCCCCCAGTGCCTCCACCAGCCCGTCCCATGCGACTCGCTCCCTCTCTCTGCAGGTCAACAAACGTGTCATAAGAGTGCTGCCTCCGTAACACCTTCCCACCTGGCCCTAGCTTCCTGCGCTGTGTCTGACTCTGTGATTGGCTGAGCCCTACGCTGCCCTTCCCTCCACTGAACATCATGTTGTTGTCTTCGCTGATGTTATACAGGTTAGTGGGCTGTATCTTACACGAGTCACAGCGTTTGCATGTAGCAGAGCTGGGGCGACTGCTGCTCCCCCCAACTCCGCTAGCTGGGCATGTGCTGCCTCCTCCTACACCTCCACTGTGATGACACACACTGTGGCAGTTACGACACTCCCAGTCGCCCCCTGCTATACCTCCCCCTCCTAGACCTGAACTCCCCTTTTCCCAACAGGAGTGGGCCTGCTGCCCTGCCGACATTGCAACAAGCCCACCCTTACACTCTGATTTCATCCCTTTACCTTTAAGGAAGTCTTCCACTGGTACTAAGCTTTTACAGATACCATCACCACTACCACCGCCCACACCGCTTCCTCCACTTCCACCCTCTTGCTCCCACTTGGCCTTGCCCTCCTTGGAGCGGAACTGGTCCGCGTAGAAATCCCTCAGGTTGTCTTTGTCTTTGCTGAATAAGTAAGGTGAAGAATTACCCAGTCCTCCTCCCCTCTTCCGCTCCATGGGCGGTGAGACCGGGCGGTGTGCCTGAGGTCCGTGTGGGAAGTGGTGGTGGACGGTGTGGTGGTGGGGTCTCTTCCTGAAGGCGTTCAGCTCTATCTCGTCCTGCTCCCGTCTGCACTTGGCGGAGGCTGGCCTCTTTTTCAGGCTGTCCCTGTACTGCTTACGTCTTTTGGTGTTGCCCTCCAGGTTTCCATAGGTGACTGTGTGTGTGGAAATATCAGACACATCCGAACGAACGTTCCCATCATCACCCCCTGAGCCTCCCCCTCCCCCAGCACAGTACCTGTCGTGCCCCCCGATGAGCCCCGTGCTGGATGCACCACCTTTGAAAGAAAACCTGCCGTAAACATTGCTTCCCTTGAACCCCCCCTGACTGGAATCCGCAGGGGTGTGGCCAGCAATCAGGTCAAATTTACTTGTATTCCTGTGAGTCATGGAGGGGCGGGGCTGCGTGGTGAAGATGGGTGCTACCCCTCCCCCTAAACTGTCGCCATCAAACATGCCTCCTTCCAGAGAGCTAGCGCTGCCTAAGCTACGCGGCCTGTTAGGTGGGGGGCCGGACATACCCAGAGCCGAGGCCGGGTGGTGGTGCCGGTAATGGTCCTGGTACAGGTTGTTGTCCTTCAGGGGCAAGTTGCCAAAAGTCCTCTCCACCTCGCTGATGTAGTCACTGAACATGTTGTCCTCTGGCAAGTAGGGAGGTGTCGACTTACAATCTACAGGGTGGCCCACCAGGCTGCGCCGCTGATCCTGGATGTCGTAGATGCCTGTCTCACGGCCACTGTGGCTGTACTCCAAGGCTGGGTGTGGAGAGCCATTGATGCCTGGAACCGCAGTCATGTCTTTAGCTGTGCGAAGCAACCTCAGGATGTTGGAGTGGGTGTTGTTCATGTTCTTCTTAATGGTAGAAGAGGGTGAGTCTGCAGTTGACTTGTTTTCCTCGATTTGTACCCCATGGATGCAGCTGTAGATACCCTGGAGTGTGGAGATTGTAGAAGGGAGGGTGAGACAGACAATTGGAGGAAGACGGAGTGGTGAGAATGATAAAGTGCAGAAAACAACAGCAAAGTTGGAAGCAGAAGGGTTTTGAACAAGAGACGAAGACGGACACGTAGAGAGGCAAAGGCAAACAGAACAGGCAGAGATGTTAATGCATTTGCACGTTTTCAACAACCACCCTGTTTACACTCTATTAAACAGTAATAGGATCTGCATTCATGAATTACTTTTCTCTGGGGAACAGCATGGAACCTCACCGCTGCAGCCCAATGCTCATGCACAGAGAAAATACTGAGAAAGGACAGAGAAGATCAGAAGCTTGACTGACAACACAAGAGGAGCACTAAGCTTGTGGTTCTGAGCACAAATCAATAAGGTTAATCAATGCCATCTAAATTAATGTGATGTGGTTGTCGCTCGGTTTCTATATCACAAGCGTTCAACCGGATTCTTTTCCCTAAACATGGAAATGAATCACTTGTCTCTGTGAATTTTTCTTTTTACTTGTTTTAGACATGAAGAGCATACAGGGGGCACGTTTCCCAAGTGGAGACAAACCAGCTTATTTAAATAGGGACTGCTTTAGGACACACTGTCCACGAGCCAAAGCGCTGGCCAACGTTCCTCAAAGGCGTCTACTTGTCAGAAACTGTTTCTGTCTTCTCTTAGTCACTTTCCACCTCACTGAGCGGCATTCATCATTATGATCCATCAACCGTCTTTTCTCCTATGGTCTCATTTAGTTTTTTAGTCTGTTTTATCTTTGTTTTCAGGTGCTTTGGTGAGCGATGGCTGCTCTAGTGTGTCTGTCCTCATCTCTCTACATCTAAAGCTACTTTGACTGCTGAAAAAGCTGATAAAACATAGGTCACGAGCTTAGCTCTGGTAATCTACTTTTTAAATATCCTTTTTTAAATGTTCTTGCGCTCCTGTTTCAGGGTGCAGAAGTCTGTCGGAGAAGTCGCCAAAAACAAGATTACAAACCATACTCATTAATATTCATGATATGCAAAAATATTGTCTTTGATTGGCTAGTCTGCACTCACCATGCTCAGAAATGTACAAAACCCATTTTCTTGGGTAAAATGCAATGTTGATGTGTTATCTTCACAAATAGCACAAGTCCGCCATCTTGTGGAGTTGTTATTGCTAACGGTTAGCGTCTAATAGCCGAGATGTGCTCTACTCTCTCCTGGCTACAAAATTTATACAGCCTTCCATGTAGGCAAGCCAAGGTGGGCGAGGCCCTGAATACTACTTTTCCTTGTGATGACAGACTAACTGTTTCTAAACTGATTGCTTTCCAGTCTTTTTACTTTCTGCAGCTAATGCAGGAAATAATAGGGGACGAACACTTATCCTGTTCAGCATGCATGTGAAACTCAGGCCCTGTCCACACGTAGCCGGGGATCTGCCAAAACGTAGATATTTTTCTACGTTTTGGCCTGTCATCCACACGAAAACGGAGTTTTTTCACACGAAAACGGATCTTTTTAAAAACTCCGGCCAAAGTGAAGATCTGCGTTTTCTCCGTTTGGGGTGTCTGCGTGTGGACAGACAAAACCGGAGTTTTAAGGTCCGCAACGTCACTTTCCGTGACAAAAAATGCTGACATCACGTGTGCGACCTGTGTTTACACTAGCCGACAGCATGGATGCTCGCTTTATCAATTGTCCAAGCGCTTTTTGCTTGTTTGTTTTTGCAAGCGGAATTACTGCTCCTTGCAAAGACCACAGACAAAGGACGAGGTTAAGAACGGGGGAAGTACTGCCGCCAACAGGTCTGGCATGTCCTTAACAACGTATTTATCCGGGTACGTGTGGACAGAGTTTTTTTTTTAAACGACGTGGTGTGAATGCAAGTTTTTGGAGGGGCGGATATTCGTTTTTTAAAAAACCCGGCTACGTGTGGACTAGGCCTCAGACTGACTGTATTTCAAAAGGAACAAGTACATTTCTTAGTGAACATAAGCTTTAACTCGTAGTTTTTTTTTATCAGAAACTTAGAAAAGTTTTGCAGTCTTGTCAATTATCTCCTGCTTTCTATTGTACACAACTTGAATTTCTTTGTTTGGCTGTTTGAGATCATTGTCTAGCTGGCTGGTTTTGAAGACGTGAAAAAGAGAACAAAATTTAGTAAATGTACTGAACTTGAACCAAAAAAGTCAACACGTGTGTTTTATATGCACAAAAGGCCATTTTTGTTGTCTGAGGTCAGTCAGAGTGGGAGTAAATTCAACCTTATGATGAAAAACACCTTTATTCCTTACACAAACACTGCTGGCCTTTGCTCGAGACAATTTGCATGCAATGACTCTCTCTTCTACTTGAAAGGTAACATTATGCAAATGAAGTGGATCTTCAGTGATTATTTATATGGAGCCAATTTACTTCAGGTGAAGGTCGGGACCAAGAATGCTGCACTGTAATATGCAGGCAAAGTATTTGATGTGTTTTCTGTAACATATATCCAAGGTCATCATACGTCCAAGATGTGAAACAGAACACTACCGTAGGTCATACATTCCCACTGCAGTAAGAGTGTATAACTCTGCAGTCTAACTGGTACTGGCATTATCCCTAACATCAGTGCTATATTCAGTGTATGTGCAATACCCAGATGCACATTTCATGTTGGGTCCTGCTGTTACTTTCAGGAAACTCAGTTTTTTATTTGTATTATTATTTTTTAACTGTTGAATGTTACAATGCTACCTTTGTGCATTTACCTGTATTACTATTTTCTATTTTATAAGTGTGAGTGCGATCCTCACAAGGGAATCAATCAATCAATCAATCAATCAATCAATCAATCAATCAATCAACCAATCAATCAATCAATCAATCAATAAACAAATAAATCAGTCAATCAATCAATCATAAATCAATCATCAATCAATCAATCAATCAATCAATCAATTAATCAATCAATCAATCAATCAATCTATTCTATTCTATTCATTAGTTGTCCCTTTTTTTTTTACTCCCGGGTAATTGTAGTTTTGCCCTTATGTGTTCACTATTGCAGCTCAGTATGATTGTGAACAAACCTGCAAATATCTCATTTTGACCTCTTCCAATTGTGAATGAAATAATTTTAAACGCACTACATATGAAGTTCTCAAGTAACACTTTGTTCTTTTATTTCAGCCATAGGTGGATTTATGGCTAAGACTCCTTCACCCAGAATAAAGAACTTGCTAAACTGTAACAAACAAACAAAAAACAAATAAAACGTAGTTTTGACTGTAAAATGGCAGCTGGGGTTGCCGGAATGGCACCGCAAAATTATGCGCACAAGTTTTTTTCTTTTACGGTAAGAAATAGGGGTGTAACATTGTTGGCAATATTGCAATATTGTCATAGTAAAATTACCACGATATCGCCGTGGCCTTGTCACAGCATTGTACAGTACGTCTTGAGGTAAAAATAATACTTTTAAGTTTGCTCCATCGGAGCATAGCAAAGTAAACTTCTGACTTTGGCTTCTGACCAAGTCCTCCAAACACACCCACATCACCCCGCTTCTCCTCCAGCTTCACTGGCTGCCAGTCAACTTCAGGGTTCATTTCAAGATCCTGGTACTGGTCTACAGGGCCTTACATGGACAAGCACCATCTTACATTGGTGATCTTCTTAGTCCCTACACCCCCAGCAGGTCCCTGAGGTCCAGTGATCAAAGCCTACTGGTTGTGCAGCACCAGGCTAAAGGACAAAGGTGATAGATCATCTGCTGCTGTGGCCCCCAGACTCTGGACCTCTCTCCCCCTGAGCCTGAAATCAGTGGACTCAGTGGTCTCCTTTAAAAAGCAGCTGAAAACTCACCTTTTCAAGCTGGTTTTGGCAAGACCTTCATCACCACCCTCTCCGTATTCTGTTTGTTCTACCTATTCCACATTTCCCAAGTTCCACTGATTTCCCTCTTTCCTATTTATTTTCTCTCTCTCTAACCTTACATTTTTTAATCACAAATTTAATATATTTTTTAAATCTTTTTAAGCATAATTTTATGTGGCAAGGTGGAGAAACAAGATTTGATCCCCAGATTCCCAGGTGAAAGTCACGCACACTAACCAGTCAGCCAAAGGAACATCCCTGTGGCCAAGGAGCCAGGACGAATGATCAATCAGGACACAGTGACAGGATGCTCACTCTGTCACATTTAAATTATTTTTAAAATCTTTTTATTTTATACATTTTTAGTTTTTGTGAAGCACCTCGTGATTTTTATTTTGAGAGGCGCTATATAAAGACAGTTTTATTTCCTTTTCTTTCTTTCTATTTTAAGCTACGTAGACCTAGCCTAGTGAACTAGACCAAATTCTTGCTTTGCAAAGTTTGGTCTAGGCATGCTCCATTGGAACCTCAGCAGCTCCTACCAGGACTCTGGCTAGCCAATCACAGCTCTCTAGAGGGGTTTCAAACACATAAAGAGCTGTGATTGGTCCATAATGTTGGGCCAATCATAGTGCTCTATCTGCTTAGTGAACAAATCACAGAGCTTTATCCGCTTTGTGGGCCAATCAGGGCACTCTATATGCCTGGTGGGTGGGATGATGCAACAGAGTGAAACAAGAGTACGTCACATTCATTGTCCAATGGAATGCGGAGATCATTTGAAAGACAACGGTAGAACCCGCCCCACAACCGAGAGCCGTCAATGGAGCGTGGCCAGACTACATAATACATTTATTTAGTCTGGCTTGCCAGGCTAACGTAGACCATGATCCTGAATCCTGAAAGCAACGACTTTTTAGGCTGTTCAAAATGTCATAAAGTTAATGACAAATCTACCAAAACATGTGATGTGAGCCTTATTATCGTGAGCATCCCCATAATATCGCAATAAATATCACATCGTGACGTTCATATCATGACGTTATTGTATCGTGAGATTTGGATATTGTCACACTCCTAGTAAAAAAGGTATTTTTAGTGTTGTTTTTACAGTTAAAAATGTTACTGTAGTCAGTATTTTACTGCAGAAAAAAATGTTTTACTTAAAAAACAAAAAAAAAAAATATAGTTTTTCCATAAAGTTAACATTAAAAATTCTATTAAAATAAATTTTCTGCCACTAAAAACAGAATTTTTCCCACTATAAATAAAATTTCAAAGGGTATTCCACGTTATATACAATAATTCATAGAATGAAACAACTGATTAACTGTCATTAAGGTCATAACCAATTATAATAGCTTTACCTCTTAGGTGTGTTCTTGCTGTGTATTAGTTCTAATTCCATGCTGCCGTTCTTTTCTTAAAACACAGAAATGGTTTCGTTGCCTGTTTTGTCGATACGTTTCGCCGGCGCCTGCAGGCTTCCTCAGGCTGACGCTGATGGTGGCGCGTCACTTCCTTCTCCTTTAATCCGCGGGCAGCAGAGGACGTTGTCACTCTCTACTGCCCGCTCTCCCCTCTCCGACGATGCAGTCCCATGGGCGGTCCAATGTGTAAACTCCATCGTCCCTGTTCGTGGTCCCACATCCACGTCTCCTTATCTCGATTGCTTCTTTAATCCATCTTTTGTATTTTTTATGTTCAAAAGATGGATTAAAGAAACAATCGAGATAAGGAGACGTGGATGTGGGACCACAAACAGGGACGACGGAGTGTACACGTTGGACCGCCCATGGGACTGCATCGTCGGAGAGAGGAGAGCGGGCAGTAGAGGGCGACAACGTCCTCTGTTGCCCGCAGATAAACGGAGAAGGAAGTGGCGCGTCACCATCAGCGTCAGCCTGAGGAAGTCTGCAGCCGCCAGCGAAACGTAGCGACAAAACAGGTAACAAAACCGTTTCTGTGTTTTAAGAAAAGAACGACAGCATGGAACAGCTTTACCTGCTTAACTGCTGTTCTTGTCTTTCAACTGCACTTGTATGTAAAATTGTAGCAGTAAAAAGAATTGAGTCGGTAATGACATCAGTATTGAGCAGCAACACAGCCATCGCAAACATCCATGACTCAGGTCAAGAACAGACACTTCCCTCTGACTGACGGTTCAGCCAGATCTCACCTAAATGCCGCTAAGCACGCTGGGAAACAGGAAGTAAACTCCTTACCAGCACTAAAAAGCTGTATTATTTTCAATGAAGAAATGTAAAAATCTTAGTATATTACTGTTGTAAACTTTAAGGAATTTGTCCGTAAAATTTTTTTACAGTAGAATGACGTATTTAAATATACGGCTATTTTTTTTTGACAGTGTATGATGCATTGGTCTTGGTAAGGTCTTCAGATGTGTGTGGAGAGCATGCTGACTCCTAAGACACCATAAGTCAATAACTGTTTTGCGCTTGCGTAAACCTTCTGTAATGAAATTGTGACGGTTTACCACCACATCAGCAGCTTATCAAGTCCTTGGTGGCGTGTGGATGCAGAAATGGCAACAGGATGGCTACTCAGACTCTTCCACATCATGCCATCAGGTTTTGAGAAGAGATCTTCTAGCATGAGTTACTCCAGGATAAGGCATAGAGAGTTTTGGCATCACTGGTGTATGTTCACCAATACACTAAATTAGGGCTGCAACAACGAATCGATAAATTAGATGAAAAGCGATTACTAAAAGCATTGGCAACGAATTGCGTCATCGATTCCTTGTGTTGCACAACTCTTCCAAAAGCACCCTCCCCTCCCGCCCGCCGTTGCGCGCAGACCAGAGAGCCGGCAGGTGTTTGGAAAGAGGAACATGGCAGAAGCAGCGAGACCCAATAAAGTAAAAACTTCTAAAGTTTGGGAGCATTTTCAGTTAAATCAGGCGAAGACATTCGTTACCTGCAACGTTTGTAGGTCAGACTTAGCATGGCACAGGACTACTACGGTGATGATGCAGCGTCTTAAAGGCAAGCATGTCAGAATCATCAGCGAGGAAGGAGAGAGCTCGGTGTCCGGTAAGTTAAAAACTTTTCAAAAGTGATTCACCCAAGCCACGGATTATTACACAGGCTAGACATGCCCTAAGCTCGTTAAAAAAAGTCTATAAAATCGTAAGCGCGACGCTATTAGATAGGCGGGGGGGGACTCGCGCCGCTGCGAACCGGTTCCGCCGTCACATTCCCGCAGAAACTGGTTGATCACACCGGGGCCAGACTACTAGCATGTGGCTTTACAACCACAATGTCCTCGCAAGCGAAAACGCTTTTAAAAGGGAGGGAGGAGTCCTAACTGTTGCTGCAGGCGTGTTGTGTGAGAGTGCAGTTATATACTGGTTAATATATTTTTGGGTTCAGTTGCTTTCATGTGGCCTAATGTGAGTCTATTTGGGATCATTGGAATGATCAGCAGCATTTCTTGATGTGACTTTATGGCAGTTGCCCAGGGCATCATCGCAAGGAGGATGGCATTCATTTACTTTTGTTTTATTTGGTATTTTTTCAGTCATTTTTGGAAATAGTGATTAATTTTGATTAATTCACAGCCTATGTTTAATTACATTTAAAAATTAGTTGTTTGACATCCCCAATTATAATAAATGTCTACAGATGAGATCAAACAAAACAGATGAGAATTGCCCTTAAAGAGCAAGTCACCCCCAAATAAACTTTTTTTTGCTGATAAACTAAATAAACGAGTGTCTAATCGTGCTGCAGACACGTGTCATCAATAATTTGGCACTTCATTGCATCTTAGTTAAAATTTAAATATTCTGCCTAAAACTGGCAGTGTTGTGCCGTTGTCAGGTAAAAACTCTGCACTGTATTTTAATTTAAATCTGCCACCGCTATTGGCTAAGAAGTATGCTATGATGTAAACTGGTACATTATGATGTCACAATGCTGTCGTGAGCCTGAGTGTGTGTTTGTTAGCAGCTCCGCCTTCTCGGTCTGCCAGGCAACAGCATGTGTTGCATTTTTCAAACATGAAGTGGGAGTGGAGTTCGACTCTGGTAGGGGTTGATTTGCTCTTTAAGCTGTTTAACTTGGACCAAGCATTTTAGGTCGCAGATAGGTGTAGCTTAGGGTCTCTGTCTATACACCTTATAAGACAATTTAGGTGATGGCATGTTGTTTTTCTGCTATTGAACTGTTTTCTAATAATGTTGTGTTTAATAAAGTGAAGGAAGGAGAAAAATAACGTTTCCCTAGCAGTTTTTAAAAATGTCCCGATGTAATCCGATTAATCGATTAATCGTGTCGAGACCCCATCCGATTCATCGATTATCCAAATAATCGTTTGTTGCATCCCTACACTAAATATGTTTGTGTTGCTGACTACTTGTGTGTTTTACACGTGAGGTGTTCTCGTGTTTGAAGCAGGCCTTCTTGACGCCACTTGCTGAGGTGTAAGTAAATAAGGCCTCACATTAACAGGCTCCCTACTCGATAAGAGAGTAGCAAGGTCAAAAATGGCAGTTTTCTGTAAAAGGAATGTGAACAGTAGCATGTTCAACTAAATAAATTCAATGGCTAAGATCAAATCTGCATTTACTCAAATAATGAAAAAGTTTTTGTTGATAAATTAAAATCAACAAATGCAAATGCAAGGCTTGATGTGCATTTTGTTGTTGCACAGACAAAAACAGTCACAGGTAAGTCAGGTGAGTCGTCACATCCCCCTGACCAACCCAATATATTTTCACCTCGGCCTGTGATTTTAAAGCCCCTGTGATCTCTGTGAGGAGGACGAAGGCCCAACCTAGAATAAAACCTGGAAACACTCACTCTGCTGATGGAGAAGGTGACCCCGGGCTTTCCTGAACACACGCCCATGAAGCAGAAGCGCAGCTGCCAGTAGAACAAATGTTCACAGATGAACGTAATCAGCGACAGAATCATGGCAGCCCCGAGCATGTAGAAGACCCCCGCCATGTTGTCCACATCCAGCTGGCTGCTCATCACCTCGTTCTTCTCATTGTGGCAGATGCCTGTCAGCCAAAGGGCCTCCAGCTCCTCCATCTCACCTGGAGACACAAAGGTGGTAAGGTGTAGCTTCTACCATGGAGTGAAAAAAAGACTGTACACCTTTTAGTGAATGTGTTTATATAAAACAAATGTCATGCTGAATTATTCTGACTGAAATGGGAGGCTAAATGATGAAAACACATCTAAACGAATTTGTAAGATTTGCATCAACTGGCTGCTGTCATGTTTGATGCTAAACACTCAGCTGCTTCTGCAGTTGAGTGTGTGTGTGTGTGTGTGTGTGTGTGTGTGTGTGTGTGTGTGTGTGTGTGCCTGCGTGCATGTGTGTGTGTGCATGTGCATGTGTGTGTGTCTATGCGTGTGCGCGCATGTGTGTGTGCGTGCAGGCGTGTTTGTGTGTGCATGTGTGCATATGCGTGCCTGTATGTGTGTGTATGTGTGTGCGTGTGTGTGTGCATGCATGTGTCTATGTGTGTGCGTGCATGTGTGTGTGTGTGCAGGCGTGTGTGGGTGTGTGCATGTGTGAGGGTTTGTGTGTGCGTGTGTGTGCGCGCATGTGTGTTTGTGTGTGCATGTGTGCATATGCGTGCCTGTATGTGTGTGTGTATGTGTGTGCGTGTGTGTGTGTGAATGTGTGTGTGTGTGTGTGTGTGTGTGTGTGTGTAAGAGAGAGAGTGTGTGTGTGCATATGCGTGTGTGTGTGTGTGTGTGTAAGAGAGAGAGAGTGTGTGTGTGAATGTGTGTGTGTGTGTGTGTGTTTGTGTAAGAGAGAGAGAGAGTGTGTGTGTGCATGTGTGCATATGCGTGCCTGTATGTGTGTGTATGGGTGTGCGTGTGTGAGTGAATGTGTGTGTGTGTGTGTGTAAGAGAGAGAGAGAGAGTGTGTGTGTGTGTGCATGTGTGCATATGCGTGTGTGTTTGTGTGTGTGTATGTGTGTGTGTGTGAGTGTGTGTGTAAGAGAGAGAGAGTGTGTGTGTGCATATGCGTGCCTGTATGTGTGTGTATGTGTGTGTGTGAGTGTGTGTGTAAGAGAGAGAGAGAGTGTGTGTGTGCATGTGTGCATATGCATGTGCGTTTGTGTGTGTGTGTATGTGTGAGTGTGTGTGCGGCATGCGTGTGTGTTAATGTGTGCATGTGTGCATATGCGTGCCTGTATGTGTGTGTATGTGTGTGCGTGTGTGAGTGAATGTGTGTGTGTGTGTGTGTGTGTGTGTGTGTGTGTGTGTGTGTGTGTGTGTGTGTGTGTAAGAGAGAGAGAGAGAGAGAGAGTGTGTGTGCATGCGTGCATATGCATGTGTGTTTGTGTGTGTGTGTGTGTGTGTGTGGTGTGTAAGAGAGAGAGAGTGTGTGTGTGCATGTCCGTGCATAGGTGTGTATGTGCATGTGTGCATATGCATGTGTGTTTGGGTGTGTGTGTGTGAGAGAGTGCGTGTCTGTGCGGCATGCATGTGTGTGTGAATGTTCTGCCCATAAACATTCTACTATCAGCAGAAGAACACGTGGATGGTGGTTCTGATGGAGCAGGTCATGGACAGTCCTAATGAGCGTAGGTAGAGGAGATGTTGGGCTGTCGGATCCCAGCGATCCTCTCCACTCATCTCATAACCAGCCTTTGCAGCGACTTTTAACGTTAGATGTTAAAACTTAATCCCAGACAGAAGTGCATCAAGACAAAATAAACATATTTGTAGAAATTTGTGGGAATTGAAAATAAAATGTCTTCAGTCAACATAAGAAACAGACACGGATGAACTTTGTAATAAAGAGCAGATAACAGTAACAACCAACTCCATCTTGTTTCCACAGCCGGGCTGATCTTCTCTAACATCTGATCTGAACCATCCATGAGATGCTTCTCTGCCTCCTCCCTGTAAACAGACTCTCCATCATCCTGAATGTGCTCTATGATAGCAGTGATGTCTGCACACTGATGTGAATAATTCTTGATGTGGCACAGCAAAACGCCCAGCACACATCTAGGGAACTGGAGCTCATTCGGATTGGACAGATTGGGGTTGGACAGCAAGAAGGCTTGAACTCCAGCTGTACAGAGGGATGTTCAGGTCCAGTGCTCCCAGTTCATCAATCAGCATTTTACTGTGTAGAAAACTGGATTCAAAGTCTAACTCTGAATCTAGTGCCTCATATCTGGGTTTGATGCCTCAGAGCGGATAACTGGACAGGGATGGGTGGATGGATCATCTCTCGTCAACTCATGCAGCGCTAACCTTGTTGCATGTTCACATATTAATATTTTTATGCATCTGGTTGTAATTAGTTGTTTCATCTATTTCTAGTACCATGACCTCCATGTAGGACCAGAATGTACAAATCTGAGTTTTACAAATGAAAATGTATAAATGATATGTGAAGTATTTCAAAATAAACAAAGAGAAGCACGAAGAGACCAGATTTAAAGTGCAAAATTCACCCAGAAAGGCCCCATTTTTAAATCAGATCCAGTTCAGACGGAGTCTAAAAATTAGGATTTTGCTAATGTTAGATAAAAACTGATATTAACATTATTGAACTAATATTAATGTCTTGACTGTTAAACATCTGGTGTCTTATTAAACGCAGCTTCATCCTTTTTCATCCTGTTTATGGATATCAGGATCCAGTAGGTCTTCAAATTCAAATTCAAATATACTTTATTAATCCCAGAGGGAAATTGATTGCTGTAGTAGCTCAGAATAAAAATAATAATCAAGTCATCAAAGAGTTGTTGTATATTACAATGGCTGTTGGCAGGAAGGATCTCCAGTAGCGGTCAGTGTTGCAGCCAAACTGAAGAAGCCTCTGACTGAAGGCACTCTTCCGCTGTCGGACAGTCTTGTGAAGAGAATGCTCAGGGTTGTCCATCATTTTCTTGATTCTCTGGAGAATCCTTCTTTGCATTATCTCCTCCAGCGGTTCCGAAAATCTGGCTGAGTCCCTGAAAGAGTTCCTCCATCTTGTTGGCCAGTGATCTCACATTGCCCATTATGATCGATGGAAGAGATGGTTTGAATTTCCTCTTTCTCTGTCTCCGTTTTGCTGCTGCTCTGCACCCACGCTTCTTGCGTTTTAGCTCATTTGGGATTTGTGGCTTCAGTTGAGGTATTATTTCAGCCTTCCCAATGTTAATCAGCTGCTCCCGATTGTAAACCATCTTGTTGCCATGGTTACGCATCATAACAAATGCTCAAAAAATGAAAAAAGCTAAAAAATAGCAGTAAAAATCCTCTAAGCCTCACAGCACCAGAAACAGAAAAGTAAAATGTCCAAAAAAATACAGTTTTTCTTGAGAAACTAGAAGAAAAAATGACCCAAGAAAAGGCAAAACTTGCATATAGTCAACAGAGCTACTCCAACATGCAGCCACCCAGAGCAGCGCAGTTCCGGAAAAAAAAAAGAAGGGAGGAGTAGATTTTACGAAGAGGATGACCTTGCCTTGGCACCGACCGCTATCAGTAAAACTCCCTTGAGAAAAGTCTAGCAATGGCTTTGTTGATTTAGGGTGCACCTGGAGAAAGTTTAGACTCCCTTTACTGCTTTCCTGCCTGAGAGTCTAAGGAATGTCAAAATGTGCGTGCGTTAATCTTTGTGCGTGCTTAATAAATCTTAAAGGATCATCGAGGACTCAAGTCACCCCAGCCATAAACTGTTCAGACTACTTCCATCAGGAAGGAGGTTCTGCAGCATCCGGTCCAGAACCAGCAGACTGCTGAACACGGCGCAGACACCTCACCCTCACTACTGAAACGCCAACATTACACACTCCGTACTGTACATTAATGCCACTGTTTTGCACATACCAACCTCTGTATATTTTATATCTCTTATCTTATTGTTTACTTTATTCATTTGTAAAACATGTATATACACACTATACACACACTCACACGCACACACGTAGAAAAATAAAAAAATAAAATACTAGCACACACATTTAGTAATGTGTATACCTTACATACTATACATATTATTACTTAGATTACCCATTTTTATATTTTGCTTGTTTTTTACATTACTGTATTTTTGCACAACTCTGTTGCTGTGAAGCTCGCGCACAAGAATTTCACTCGCATGTACTGTACCAGTGTACCTGCACATGTGACGTGACAATAAAAGTGATTTGATTTGATTTTGAAATGCTTTCGGAGAACGTCAGTCTGATGAGAGTGAACTGCAACCCTTGTTTGGTGTGTATCTTTTCCTCTCCACTTTGCAAAGTCTATATTGATTGTTTATGAATGGTATTGGTGTTGATTGATTACTATAACCCCCTGTGCTTTAAACTTTTCCTAAGGTAATCTTGGATTGATAAAATTACCCAACAGCTGATTTCTCAGAACAGGGCTCAATAACAAACAGACATTCGGCTCTAACACCCCTCACTAACATGTAAGCCTTGCTGAATGAGCGCCCACTGCTGTTACTTCTGAACAGCGTGTCCTTGTTTTATATTTGGCAACGCAATCCAAATAAAAACAACTAAGAACCACACCAGAGTTGGTCTTTTTGTCCTGCCTCACATCCCCAACCCCTTCATCCTTCAGCGTTCTTCTTCTCTTCCTCCTGAATTAGCCTTCCTTCCCACTCCTGTGTGTACATGTGCTTGGCGTGCTGAAGCTCTCCCTCTGCACATGTATCATTACTGTGAGTCAGACTGGGAGCAGCAGACGTGCTCAAGCATCGATGAGTCTGATCTAACCTGGGATGCTGAATGTGCGCCGACAGCCAAACAATCCGCATGGAGTAATGAGGTCATATTGAGTGTGTTGGATTCACGGAAGATGTTTCACTAAAAATGAGCACACACCTCTGATCTCTGGGACTCAAACATGTCAAAACACGTGTGTACACACGCAGCCTACACATGAGAGTATGTCAGGGTCTGAGTCAGTCTGACTCCTAAAGATCTGATCCATGGTGAATGTTTTCTCTGCACTGACCTATTTACCGATCACACGGGCTACAATGGAAAGTGATAGCGTCTTCAGAATAAGATGTGACAGGAGGTAAGCAGCTCAGAGGACGTGAGCCGTTGTTGGATTCTCCGAAGGACAAAAGTTCACTCTAGGAAGCGTTGTTCCTCTTAAATCGAGCCTTTTTTTTTTCCTGAGAAAAGAACAAGTGCTGCCAACGCTCCAGCTGGTCAAACATTTAACAGAGCTCCGTCTCTTTTGCTTTGTTACTTCTGATGAAACAGACAGGTTTTCTCCCAACCACGCCGGAGATGAAGACCTGCTGCAGGACAACAGCTGTGACTTATGAACAGGAGGGTTGAAACTGCCAATTAACTTCACATTTATTTTGTAAATGATAGCTCTGCACATTGTATAGGTATTACTTTATTTATTTATTTATTTATTTATTTATTTATTTATTTATTCATTCATTCATTCGTTCATTTATTTATTTATTTATTTATTTATTTATTTTATCTCAAACCATCGAAAACATCAAATTGCATATGCACTCCCCCATATTCCTGGTGCATAAAACAATTTAAAAATGTGGAATACGATAAACATATGCTGTTGAATGAAACAACACAAAACATACAATAACGTAAAACCATTTGAGAGGGAACTGGAAGAAGCAAAAGCTTATCTAGTCCAGCCCCAATTCAGTTAATAAATCACATTTGCTCACATTAACAAATTTGAAAGAAAAAAAAAACTTTCTTTATGCAGGTCGTTCTATCTTCACCTTGCTACATAAAAAGACAGTTCCAAAACAATTGTTCACATGAATCTACAGAAAAAGAAAACAAAACCAGACAAAGGTGGAATCTCTTAACCACATCCAAGTCAAAATGAAGCAAAAATACCATCAAAACAGAACTCACGCACTGTCTGAGCCCGAGAGTTGTGCTGCGCGTGCATCTGAACATCAGACCACATTTCTGCACATTTTTTTCTGAATAAACACATAAACTGTGCTTTGGAGCTCAATTTTGTGTTAGTGCATGAAAAAAGAGCTCATCACTAAGACGGACCGGTTTTGTAATCCACATGAAGTAATGTGGTATGTGAAAAAACAGTTCCCCTTTCTGATTTTCACAATTTTTTTATTGATAACCTGACTAAATATTTATTTGTTTAACTGTTATTTAAACCAGGTCGGTTGATTGATAACCCATTCTCTTTTACAAAAGTGACCCGGCCAAGTTAAAATCCCGTCACACACTGGTGAATTTACACCTCAGCGTTTGACCCATCCCTGTGGGAGCAGCGGGCTGCAGCAGTGGCTGCGCTCGGGAACTTTTTGGTGGTTTAAGAGCAGAACACAAGAAAACAAAGATGATATAACACGATTAAAGCACATACAATTACAGAAGTAGAGGCTGTTTTTATATTGTTATTGCCTTCATTGAGAGAAAACAGCTATCCAAACCAACATGGCTCCATGTTAACTGTTAACTTGTAAAATGTAATAAAACAGAACTGGGTTCAGTTGCACCAGCAACACCCAGACCCTACTGTCATCAGTCCTGAAGACTTGAGCAGTTTGACAACATGAAGGAGGGTAAAAGATCTTAAAATGTAGCACAGCATATCTTCTTTAACGTAGCTCTAAAGAAAAATAAACCAAAAGAACATCTGAAGCCCTGCAGAGCTCACTTAGTCCTTTTTACTAAACACACCGTGCCGGCAAATCAGCGTAGCATTACCACAATGGTGTGTGTTATGGAGAACGGAGATTGTGCCTTGGTGCAACAGAAGGAGGTGTCACGATCACGTGGGGAGCTACTGCCGAGCTCCGGCCGGCAACTACATTGAAAATGAATGTGCGGAGACTGCACACGGACAGACACCTTTAGGAGCAGCTTGTTAAAAATACATAACAATCGTGGCTTCGATCAAATAAAAAGCAAGTTGTGTCCAAGATAAACGGAAGTCCACACAGCGCAGAGAACGCCCCTTTATGCTGCTATTATGCAATATTTTATAATAAGGACATGATTGTGCCACATTACCGCCACGGTCTGACCACTTATAAACGCCCTAAGGCTCCCTGATGCCGTCGTGGTGTTGTGGCAAATTGAATGAATTGTTTTGTAAAAACAGCTTTGATTAAAGATAAGGTCAGAGGTCACGATTCAACAATAAGAAAAAGATAGCGGGCGTTTCTCAATGTCATAACGCCTTGCTTACGAGGACACTGCCTTTCCTTGCTCAAAGAAAATGGTTAAATAGTTAACTTTACCTGACACATCAGGCAAAGTTATGTTTTATACGTAAAAGTTTCAATATAAATGTATGATGAGCCTTTTACTTTTTAATTGTGTATACAGCACAAGCTAGTTTGGACACAACTTCTTATTCAATGTGTTTTCTTTATTTGGTAAATGGTAAATGGTAAATGGCCTGTATTTGATATAGCACCTTCTAGAGTCCTGGAACCCCCCAAGGTGCTTTACAACACAATCGGTCATTCACTCATTCCTCACACATCCACACACTGGTGGGGATGAGCTACAATGTAGCCACAGCTGCCCTGGGGCGCACTGACAGAGGCGAGGCTGCCGAGCACAGGCACCACCGGTCCCTCCGACTACCACCAGCAGGCATGGTGGGTTAAGTGTCTTGCCCAAGGACACAATGACAGTGACAGACTGAGCGGGGCTCGAACCTGCAACTTTCCGATTACAGGGCGAGCACTTAACTCCTGTGCCACCGTTGCCCTTCATGACCATTTACATTGGGAGATTCTCACTGAAGGCATCAAAACTATCAATAAACACAAGTGGTGTTATGTACTAAAACAAAAAAGGTGAAATAACTGAAAACATGTTTTATATTCTATTATCTTCAAAATAGCCACCCTTTGCTCCAATTACTGCTTTGCACACCCTTGGCATTCTCCTGATGAGCTTCAGAAGGAAGTCACCTGAAATGGTTTTCCAACAGTTTTGAAGGAGTTCCCAGAGATGTTTAGCACTTGTTGGCCTCTCTGTAAATGGTCATGGCCATGACAATGAAGAAAACACATTGAATGAGAAGGTGTGTCCAAACTTTTGGCCTGTATTGTATTTTGGTTTAAATAAATATTACGAGTTGCTAGCCACCGAAGCTGCAGCTACTAACTACTAACCAATCATAGACAACTGCTTTGGATCTAAAACGTTTTAGATATCAGCCTGATAGCTACGACCAGTTGACTTAAATTGAAACTGGAAATTTCCTGGCGCCAAGGCGTTTCCTGTTTCCTGTTTTCAGTGTTGCACTACATGTAGCTGTTTGGTGTTTGGGGCTCGCTAAAACTGATTTAATTTCTCTGTACTAAGATATCTCTGAGTTATTGTAGCACATAAGCACGCTAAAACACACATTTTCTGTTGTTCCACCTAGCTTTTAGGGAACCATTTGAGTTTGCACACAGTTTATTTGGTGTTGAACAGTTTGCTGTCCAGTTAGCTTAGCCTCAGCACGGCTATGGCTACTTCTGTCTCTGCTTCTCCGTCTCCTATCTCTTGCTCTCTGTGTCAGATGTTTAGTTACTCCTCTGCCTCCTTTAGCGATAATGGTACGTGTAATAAATGTAACATTTTTGTAGCTTTGGAGGCGAGGGTGTCGGAATTGAAGGCCCGGCTCCGCGCTGTTGAAAAGCCCGTAAACAGCCATAGCTAGCACGGGGCTAACTAGCTTAGAACCACCCCGTAGCGACCCTCCAGCAGAACCTGAGCAGCTGGGACCTCAGGCAGGCTGGGTGACGGTACGCAGGAAGCATAGAACTCAGCCCGTGGGCCCCCACCAACCCGTCCACGTTTCTAATAGATTTTCCCCGCTCAGTGACGCACCCACTGAAGAGCCGACTCTGATCATTGGCAGCTCCATAGTCAGAAACGTGGCATTAGAGACTCCAGCAACCATAGTTAAATGTTTACCTGGGGCCAGAGCGGGCGACATTAAATCTTATCTGAAACTGCTGGCTAAGGATAAGCGTAAATACAGTAAGATTGTTATTCACGCTGGCGGTAACGACACCCGGTTACACCAATCGGAGGTCACTAAAATTAATGTTGCTTCGGTGTGTAAGTTTGCCAAAACAATGTCAGACTCCGTAATTTTCAGCGGGCCCTCTGCCTGATCGGACCAGTGACGACATGTTTAGCCACATGCTGTCCTTCAACCGCTGACTGTCTAGGTGGTGTCCTGAAAACAACGTGGGCTACATTGATAATTGGAAAACTTTTGGGGGAAAACCTGGTCTGATGCAAAGAGACGGCATCCATCCCTCTTTGGATGGAGCAGCTCTTCTTTCTAGGAATATGGCCAGTTTTATTAGTCCTCCATGAGGGTCCAGACCAGGAAGCAGAGTCGTAGTTTAACACACCCCTCTGCAGCTTCTGTACTGTTACCCACCCACTACCCCATAGAGACAGTGTCCTGCCCACGGCCAAAATCACACAGATTAAATATCAGGCTTAATAAAGCAAATCATGGAAATCTCATAAATATTAGAACAAATTCAACTGAGCAGAAAACTAGAAAAATTAAATGTGGGTTATTGAATATTAGATCTATTTTTTCTAAGACTTTGTTAGTTAATGACTTGATTTGTGATAATCAGATTTCTTTGCTCTCTCTCACAGAATCCTGGCTGCAGCAAGAGGACTATGCTAGCTTAAATGAGTCGACTCCTTTAAATTATTTAAATCATCATATTGCTTGAAGTACAGGGCAAGGAGGAGGGGTAGCAACCATTTTTCATTCGGACTTATTAATCAGTCCCTTACCAATTAATAGCTACAGTTCGTTCGCACATCTTATTCTTAGTTTTCCTAATCCAGATTGCAAAACTGTGAAACCACTCTTGTTTGTAGTTTTATATCGTCCACCAGGCCCTTACTCTGAGTTTTTGGATCAGATCTCTGATTTTTTATCTGATTTGGTGCTAAATACTGATAAGGTCAATTTAGTGGGGGATTTTAACATACATGTGGACATTGAAAATGATAGCCTCAATGTAGCCTTTAGTAATATCCTAGACTCAATTGGTTTTACACAAAGAATACATAGCTCCACCCACTCCTGCCATCATACATTGGACCTTGTGCTGACTTATGGCATAGAGTGTGAGGAAATAACGATCTTTCCACATAATCCAGTCCTCTCGGACCACTTTCTGATAACCTTTGAGTTTTTTATAACTGAGTTCTCGAGACATGAAAGTAAATTTCACTATAGTCGGTCTCTATCTGACAACGCTGTTGCATCTTTTAAATCAACTGTTCCATCTTTACTGTCCTCTGCATCTCAGAGGAATGTAGCAGAGGGCAATATTTTCATTTCTAGCCCCTCACAAATTGATGTCTTAGTTCATAATGTTACTTCATCTTTACGTGTGGCATTAGATGATGCTGCCCCTTTAAAAAAGAAGGTAATTAGGGACAGGAAGTCTGATCCCTGGTTTAATTCTCATTTACGAGCTTTAAAACAAAACTCTAGAAAATTGGAGAGAACATGGCACTCTACGCACCATGAGGAGGCCTACCTATCCTGGAAAAATAGTCTTGTGCTTTATAAAAATAAGCTTTGACAAACTAGAACTGCTTGTTTCTCAGCATTAATTGAGGAGAATAAGAATAATCCTAAATTTATTTTCAGTACAGTTGCTAAACTTACACAGAATCATAGCTCTGAGCCATCTATTCCCTTAGCCCTCAGCAGCAATGACTTCATGGGATTTTTTACAAGTAAAATTAATTCTATTAGAAACAAAATCTTTAGCATCCTCCCTAATGCGATTTCTTCTTCCTCAGTAAGTGAGGCAGCATCAGAGGTAACTGTAGAACCTCATCTGTGTTTGACCCGTTTGGATCCAGTTGAGCTCTCAGAGTTATCAAAAATATTAGCTTCATCTAAACCTTCAACTTGCATTTTGGATCCAATCCCAACCAAATTATTTAAAGAAGCATTTCCTTTGGTTACTGCCCCCATTCATGATATAATCAATCTATCCTTAGTAAATGGGTACGTACCACAAGATTTTAAGGTTGCTGTAATCAAACCTTCACTTAAGAAGCCTTCTCTGGATCCAGATGACCCAATGAATTATAGACCAATATCTAACCTTCCATTTTTATCCAAAGTCCTGGAGAAAATAGTGGCCATCCAAGTATGTGAGCATTTAAACACCAATGCTCTGTTTGAGGCATTTCAGTCTGGTTTTAGAGAGTATCACAGCACTGAAACTGTGTTAGTGAGAGTTACAAATGATATTCTCATGGCGTCAGATAAGAATCTTGTGTCTGTTCTAGTCTTGTTAGATGTCAGTGCTGCTTTTGACACAGTTGACCACAATGTTTTTGTAGAAAGACTTGAACATGTTGTAGGGATCAAAGGAACAGCGCTAGGCTGGTTTAAATCCTACCTGTCTGACAGATTTCATTTTGTAAATGTACATGACAAATCGTCTTCATACTCCAGGGTTACTTGTGGAGTACCACAAGGTTCAGTGCTTAGACCAATTCTTTTTACTATATATATGCTCCCAATTGGTAAAATCATTAGAAAGCATGGGATAAACTTTCACTGTTATGCTGACGATACTCTGTTATATTTATCCATTAACCCTGATGAACCTAATCGGTTGGGTAGATTACAGGCTTGTCTTGAAGACATGAAAAATTGGATGACTCTAAACGTTTTGCTTTTAAATCAAGACAAGACGGAAGTTCTCATCTTTGGACCAGAAATCCAGAAAAGGAAATTGCTTAGTCAGTCACCTGACCTGAATGGCGTTAAATTAGTCTCCGAGAACAAAGTAAGGAACCTTGGTGTTATTTTTGACCAGGACATGTCATTCAAATCCCAGGTTAAACTGTTTTGTAGGATTTCCTTTTTCCACCTTCGGAATATTGCTAAGATTAGAAGCATCCTTTCCAGGAGTGATGCTGAAAAACTAGTTCATGCATTTATTATATCAAGACTGGATTACTGTAATTCATTACTCTCAGGAAGTCCACAGAGTGTAGTTAAAAGTATTCATCTAGTCTAAAATGCTGCAGCTAGAGTTCTGATGAGAATTAAAAAGAGAGATCATATCTCTCCTGTCTCAGCTTCCCTACATTGGCTACCTGTTAAATTCAGAATAGATTTTAAGATCCTTCTTCTCACATATAAAGCTCTTAATAATCAAGCTCCATTATACATCAGTGTCTTGATTGTTCCATATGTTCCTAACCGAGCACTTCGCTCTCAGACTGTAGGTTTACTGGTGGTTCCCAGAATATCTAAAATTAGGATTGAAGGCAGATATTTTAGTTATCAGGCTCCTCTCCTGTGGAACCAGCTCCCAGCTTTAGTCCGTGAGGCAGACACTTTGTCTACTTTTAAGAATAAGCTTAAAACATTTTTATTTGATAGGGCTTATAGTTAAAATCTGATGTTAGCCTAAATCTGGACAAGTGGGGGAGTAGAGGGAGGTGGAGTGTACAGTCGGTAAAGACGGCTCTCCCTTGCCCTGCCTCCAACATGCCTACATCTAAAAAGGCTTGGTTATCCAGAGTTATCTCTGTAGTTATGCTGCTATAGGCTTAGACTGCTGGAGGATACACTGACCACTTTTCACACTCTACTACTTTCTTCTACAATCTGCTCTTTAACTGTATTATTGCCTGCTATTTCAGCTGTTAACTTTATTTTTTATCTGTGTTTTTCTACCCAGAGGAAGCTACGGTGATGTTCTGCTGAGCTGTGGTGGCCTCATGGAGGGGGCCATCGTCTAGCACACTGCTGCTAACCACTAAAAAAATTCTCCCTCTCCTGATAATAACTTTTTGCTTTCCTTGACGTTGGATGTGCTACTACTAGTTTATCCGTTTAATTATAGATCCACTAGGATAAATACAATAAAGTTTATCTCTCACCAAATAGAATATTTACTAAGCAATCACGGTGTAACCATGGACACACTGCTGTGTGTGTGTGTGTGTGTGTGTGTGTGTGTGTGTGTGTGTGTGTGTGTGAATTGGAATGTTTATTATGTGAAGTGCCTTGAGATGACTTGTCGTGATTTGGCGCTATATAAATAAAACTGAATTGAATTGAAATTTGCCTCCGAAGTAGCTGCTGGCTCCTGATCCACCGTCCTTTTGAAACTACCGTGCTGTATTCTGGGAAACATTTAACTAAGATAAGGCAACTAGACAGCTCGCATGTATCCTTGGTCACTTAGTTAAATGGCAGACAAAAGGAGAATAGACGCCTCGGTAGCCCATGAATATTTCCTTGGGGGGTTCCTGATGACACATCTCTTAGCCAACTGGGGTGGGACCAAGGTATCAAGGGGAGGCTCCTTGACATTCAGAAACACCCAAGGAGTCTAAACTAGTCTCCATTTCTAGGTCTAAACCCTCTTCTTGACCAAAAGCTTAGAAATCCATCTGAAAACTTCCCAAAAACAACTTGATGTAAGTATTCAGTGGACTAATGAGACAAAAGTGGAACTGTCTTGAAGATGTGCATGTCATCTGATGGAGAATGTCTGACCTTTGACCTTTAACCCTCCAACGTGTCTGAAGTAGAACAATTCTAACATCTGAAACCATCAGAGTCTTAAAGGTTCTCTTTGTACCACAGATTCATGTACGTATGAATCTGCTCTTCCATTATTAAATAAAACAATCGTTTTAAAAACAGCTTTTCCATTTAGCCAGGTTATCTTTGTCTGACACCGACACATTGCTGATTTAAAACATTTAAATGGGAAAAAATAAAACACAAAAACTTTTCTAAAGAGGCCAATCCTGTTCCACAGCGCTGAACTGTACAGGAAGTGTTTGTGGTGATGGTTCATCTATTCAGACAGCAGATTTGTAAAAACGTTTTCCTCTGAGTTCAGGAGTGTGGGTAAACCACTAATATCCCAACAGTTTTGGCCATTCAACAATCCTCGACTGACGCAGCTCTGCAGAAGCGTTTAGGCTGCCACGTAGCAGGAACTGGCTGTGCCCTGTCTGTCCACGCTGGGTCTGCCTCACACATTCAGCTGTGTGTCTGCCTCAGCTGACAGACCAAAGAAGTGACAACAAAGGGCCCCATTCTGTCGCCACACACACACACACACACACACACACACACACACACACACACACACACACACACACACACACACACACACACACACACACACACACACACACACACACACACACACACACACACACACACACACACACACACACACACACACAGGTAAACAGCAACAAAACAGCCCTTAGAGAGAATCTACTGATCCAAGCTGGTGCATGGATCCATTCATTTCATCCGGTGTCACCGATCTCACTATTACGTTTACGTTTGTGTAACTTATTGTTTTTACGATGAATTTTAACGTCAAATGAAACAGCTGTAGTTCAAATCCAACTTCGTGACCTTATTTGATGTAAGAATGAAAATTATACGCCGCCCGGCCCAAAAAAAGTCACCATTTGGATTTAACTAAGCAAGCAGGTAGGAGCTTCCTGGTGGATCATTTATCTTTCAGCTGCTACAAGTTATTTAACCCCAACTGGTGCAACGAGTTGCTTCTCTTTTCTAAAACAAACACGTGGAAAGACACGTTTGATGGTCGTGGAAAAGAATATGATCAAATCAGCCATCAGTAAAATTCAATGCACACAAGCCAAAAAGAGCAAGCAAAGACACCGATTTGTTTTTTTATAGAAACTGTGAAACAACCCTTGGGCAGCTGAGCTGTGATGCAAGCTGTGAGATTAAAACTGTGTTCTCCCTTAAAATAAACTGAAATATGAAACTGTTTGCGAAGTTCATTTAAAATGTGCTTACCATACAGTCAAAGTGTAAATAAATTATAGATTGGGCTTTAATAATGTTTATTTAAACCAAAGCCTGTTCATAGATTCAAGCTCAAA
Organism: Nothobranchius furzeri; assembly: GCF_043380555.1. Classification (NCBI taxonomy): domain Eukaryota; kingdom Metazoa; phylum Chordata; class Actinopteri; order Cyprinodontiformes; family Nothobranchiidae; genus Nothobranchius; species Nothobranchius furzeri. Next base: position 75,657,211 of record NC_091747.1, on the reverse strand, counting down.
ACAAAAAGTGTTCTTCTGAAATAATTTATGAAGTTCTAAGATTAAATCTAATAAAACAATCAGAGATTTCGTCATTTTGAACCCCGCCACACGAAGCCTCCCAAAAGCAGGGAAAGCTGGACATTTTTGACATGTTTTTAATATTTAACAGTTTTTCTACCATTTGGGGAAATCCTCATCATAATAAACTCACAAGCACACTGCAAGCACGGCACTGCGATGAGGTTTTCTCACAGCCGTTAGTCATCAGATGCTTTAATAAGAGACAGTATTCAACCTGCTCCCTCATAAATATTCACACAGACTAGTGTAGAGTTAGCACCAGAACATATGAAGAGATGCTAAAGCATTCATTTATACACAGATAAATGTGCAAGATGTGATCACACACACGCCTACGGCCGTCACCGGCACCCATCCACCACATCAGGTGAAGATCTCAGGGATTTTTCACCAACAGGAAGCACATCTGTCAAACAGCTGCTGTTACGCTCGCATCAATCAGGGGGAAAATAAACGGACTTTAACATTTAAAGTCTTTCCCTCCTGAGTCGCTACATTACAAACGGTGTTTATCTCAGCAACCTGACAGCGAATGGATGTAAATAAGGGTTTCTTCTTTCTAAATGTGTCGTGTTTTATAATTCTTCAGAGTTTCCTGCATGGACGTAATTTTTTGTGGGGGACAGGGGGGACATGTCCCCCCCACTTTTTCCAAACTCAAGCTTTGACCCTTGTACTTTTTACCATCCAAAAACAATATTACGCTATATTAAATTGACACTGGTTGAGCTCTAGGACCAAGCAGAAAACAACCATTTGTGTTGAAGCCTGTTTCCCATTAGAGCATACTGTAAAGACCCCCCCCCCCCACCCGTGCCCCCCCCCCCCCCCCACTTCTAAAGGGAAAATTACGTCCATGGTTTCCTGAGTAGCTCAACACCACAGATCAAACCCTAGAGCCATCAGGCTCAGGTTTGATCCTGCAGCCCCAACAGCCTCTCTGACCTTTACTCACAACGATTCTCGTGCTTTCAAATTTAAATGAGCAGTGCACAAATTAGAGCCACAGCAGCTTATTTGTGTGTACATCTCCTTTGTTCTTTGAGGATTTTAAATCCGTACCGTCTCCAAACAGCATCAGAATGGCCAGATCCACCGCTCGCTTCCAGCCCGAGTCTTTCTGGATGGCGATGCCATAACCGGTGGAGGCGAACACTTTGCCACTGCCGATCGTCACCAGCTTACAGCCCTCGTCTCTGCCAGCCATGTAGTTCAGGACGGCAGCATCGTAGATGAAGGCGTCCAGTTTGCTGCAAAGCACGAGAAGCGTGTTGGTGCTGTGGAGCCATTCACGTCTGTTTAATAAAATCAGCCAATCTGTCGTCAAGGGTAATTCAAAAGTCATCACTATGATTGACTGGTTTAAAACATATTTCATTATTTTTCTTCTATTTCCTGTCAAGCATCCTAAAGTAACTGAGCTGCTGAACCAAGGGAAGCTAACAGAGTAAAATTTGCCCTTTAATCCTTGCAGAGAAGAAACTCTACTAAACACCAGCAGTTAAAGGGGCAGTTCAGACGTTTTAAAGTGGCTTTCTAAGGACAATTAACATTCAACCTGCTGCTGGAAGCACTTTGAAAAGGCCTCAGTTTGGAGAAATAGAGATTCACACAGACTTAACTAAACAGGTAGGAGCTGTTTTCGACATGATTAATTACCACAACGTGATTATAATCTCAGAAATGCCACAACAGTTCATATTGACAGAATTTCACGAAACCATCATGCATGGTTACGTGATGCACTGTAACTGCAGTAACACAGTTTACTGGTGTAATGGGAAATTGGTGTGAGTGTCGGTACCGAATTCGGTACTTTTTAAGATACCGACCGAAATCCATAGTACCGACCGAGCACCGATTCACGTCATTTCAAACGGTGCCTCATTTCGGTACCTGTCCTTCATAACGAGAACTTGCCAAGACAGCTGCGCATGCGCAAGAGCGTTATGTCGTCGCTCGCTGCGAGCCAGTTGTAAACAGAGCAGCATGGTAGAAAGAACGCACGCTAACGCTTGGGTCCACTTCACTAAATGTGATGGGTAACTGGGTGATGATGAAACCAACGACAACGATCTAAGTGAGACATCCTCATCTTAATTTGCTCCGGTAGGTAAATAAAATGTTTAAGATAATGTTAGCTTG